>NW_027209969.1:0-147500 GCF_027789765.1 Dendropsophus ebraccatus | reverse complement strand
CTTAAAGGGACCGAGAAAAAATGACCTTTTCTGCACTCCAATGTAAGTCAATGGGGCGATTTTTTGGCTATGTGCTAGAAATGAAATTCAGTGCGGATTGGATGACAGGCACCCTAGGCACCCAGGATCGGCTTTAGTTTCACGTGTATCTCTTAAGCCGGCAGAGAAAACCCACCTGATATGCGCTCCACACAATTGAATAGAGACGCCGTTGATTTTCTATGGGAATTGCAGAAATGACTTCTAAGCCTCAAAATAATGACTTTTTTTCCTAAGGTGGTAGGAATGAAACTCAGTGCGGGCTGGATGGGGTCCCCCCTGGGCACCGCAGACCTAAGCTTGTTTAACTCCTACCTCTTAAAGGGACCGAGAAAAAATGACCTTTTCTGCACTCCAATGTAAGTCAATGGGGCGATTTTTTGGCTATGTGCTAGAAATGAAATTCAGTGCGGATTGGATGACAGGCACCCTAGGCACCCAGGATCGGCTTTAGTTTCACGTGTATCTCTTAAGCCGGCAGAGAAAACCCACCTGATATGCGCTCCACACAATTGAATAGAGACGCCGTTGATTTTCTATGGGAATTGCAGAAATGACTTCTAAGCCTCAAAATAATGACTTTTTTTCCTAAGGTGGTAGGAATGAAACTCAGTGCGGGCTGGATGGGGTCCCCCCTGGGCACCGCAGACCTAAGCTTGTTTAACTCCTACCTCTTAAAGGGACCGAGAAAAAATGACCTTTTCTGCACTCCAATGTAAGTCAATGGGGCGATTTTTTGGCTATGTGCTAGAAATGAAATTCAGTGCGGATTGGATGACAGGCACCCTAGGCACCCAGGATCGGCTTTAGTTTCACGTGTATCTCTTAAGCCGGCAGAGAAAACCCACCTGATATGCGCTCCACACAATTGAATAGAGACGCCGTTGATTTTCTATGGGAATTGCAGAAATGACTTCTAAGCCTCAAAATAATGACTTTTTTTCCTAAGGTGGTAGGAATGAAACTCAGTGCGGGCTGGATGGGGTCCCCCCTGGGCACCGCAGACCTAAGCTTGTTTAACTCCTACCTCTTAAAGGGACCGAGAAAAAATGACCTTTTCTGCACTCCAATGTAAGTCAATGGGGCGATTTTTTGGCTATGTGCTAGAAATGAAATTCAGTGCGGATTGGATGACAGGCACCCTAGGCACCCAGGATCGGCTTTAGTTTCACGTGTATCTCTTAAGCCGGCAGAGAAAACCCACCTGATATGCGCTCCACACAATTGAATAGAGACGCCGTTGATTTTCTATGGGAATTGCAGAAATGACTTCTAAGCCTCAAAATAATGACTTTTTTTCCTAAGGTGGTAGGAATGAAACTCAGTGCGGGCTGGATGGGGTCCCCCCTGGGCACCGCAGACCTAAGCTTGTTTAACTCCTACCTCTTAAAGGGACCGAGAAAAAATGACCTTTTCTGCACTCCAATGTAAGTCAATGGGGCGATTTTTTGGCTATGTGCTAGAAATGAAATTCAGTGCGGATTGGATGACAGGCACCCTAGGCACCCAGGATCGGCTTTAGTTTCACGTGTATCTCTTAAGCCGGCAGAGAAAACCCACCTGATATGCGCTCCACACAATTGAATAGAGACGCCGTTGATTTTCTATGGGAATTGCAGAAATGACTTCTAAGCCTCAAAATAATGACTTTTTTTCCTAAGGTGGTAGGAATGAAACTCAGTGCGGGCTGGATGGGGTCCCCCCTGGGCACCGCAGACCTAAGCTTGTTTAACTCCTACCTCTTAAAGGGACCGAGAAAAAATGACCTTTTCTGCACTCCAATGTAAGTCAATGGGGCGATTTTTTGGCTATGTGCTAGAAATGAAATTCAGTGCGGATTGGATGACAGGCACCCTAGGCACCCAGGATCGGCTTTAGTTTCACGTGTATCTCTTAAGCCGGCAGAGAAAACCCACCTGATATGCGCTCCACACAATTGAATAGAGACGCCGTTGATTTTCTATGGGAATTGCAGAAATGACTTCTAAGCCTCAAAATAATGACTTTTTTTCCTAAGGTGGTAGGAATGAAACTCAGTGCGGGCTGGATGGGGTCCCCCCTGGGCACCGCAGACCTAAGCTTGTTTAACTCCTACCTCTTAAAGGGACCGAGAAAAAATGACCTTTTCTGCACTCCAATGTAAGTCAATGGGGCGATTTTTTGGCTATGTGCTAGAAATGAAATTCAGTGCGGATTGGATGACAGGCACCCTAGGCACCCAGGATCGGCTTTAGTTTCACGTGTATCTCTTAAGCCGGCAGAGAAAACCCACCTGATATGCGCTCCACACAATTGAATAGAGACGCCGTTGATTTTCTATGGGAATTGCAGAAATGACTTCTAAGCCTCAAAATAATGACTTTTTTTCCTAAGGTGGTAGGAATGAAACTCAGTGCGGGCTGGATGGGGTCCCCCCTGGGCACCGCAGACCTAAGCTTGTTTAACTCCTACCTCTTAAAGGGACCGAGAAAAAATGACCTTTTCTGCACTCCAATGTAAGTCAATGGGGCGATTTTTTGGCTATGTGCTAGAAATGAAATTCAGTGCGGATTGGATGACAGGCACCCTAGGCACCCAGGATCGGCTTTAGTTTCACGTGTATCTCTTAAGCCGGCAGAGAAAACCCACCTGATATGCGCTCCACACAATTGAATAGAGACGCCGTTGATTTTCTATGGGAATTGCAGAAATGACTTCTAAGCCTCAAAATAATGACTTTTTTTCCTAAGGTGGTAGGAATGAAACTCAGTGCGGGCTGGATGGGGTCCCCCCTGGGCACCGCAGACCTAAGCTTGTTTAACTCCTACCTCTTAAAGGGACCGAGAAAAAATGACCTTTTCTGCACTCCAATGTAAGTCAATGGGGCGATTTTTTGGCTATGTGCTAGAAATGAAATTCAGTGCGGATTGGATGACAGGCACCCTAGGCACCCAGGATCGGCTTTAGTTTCACGTGTATCTCTTAAGCCGGCAGAGAAAACCCACCTGATATGCGCTCCACACAATTGAATAGAGACGCCGTTGATTTTCTATGGGAATTGCAGAAATGACTTCTAAGCCTCAAAATAATGACTTTTTTTCCTAAGGTGGTAGGAATGAAACTCAGTGCGGGCTGGATGGGGTCCCCCCTGGGCACCGCAGACCTAAGCTTGTTTAACTCCTACCTCTTAAAGGGACCGAGAAAAAATGACCTTTTCTGCACTCCAATGTAAGTCAATGGGGCGATTTTTTGGCTATGTGCTAGAAATGAAATTCAGTGCGGATTGGATGACAGGCACCCTAGGCACCCAGGATCGGCTTTAGTTTCACGTGTATCTCTTAAGCCGGCAGAGAAAACCCACCTGATATGCGCTCCACACAATTGAATAGAGACGCCGTTGATTTTCTATGGGAATTGCAGAAATGACTTCTAAGCCTCAAAATAATGACTTTTTTTCCTAAGGTGGTAGGAATGAAACTCAGTGCGGGCTGGATGGGGTCCCCCCTGGGCACCGCAGACCTAAGCTTGTTTAACTCCTACCTCTTAAAGGGACCGAGAAAAAATGACCTTTTCTGCACTCCAATGTAAGTCAATGGGGCGATTTTTTGGCTATGTGCTAGAAATGAAATTCAGTGCGGATTGGATGACAGGCACCCTAGGCACCCAGGATCGGCTTTAGTTTCACGTGTATCTCTTAAGCCGGCAGAGAAAACCCACCTGATATGCGCTCCACACAATTGAATAGAGACGCCGTTGATTTTCTATGGGAATTGCAGAAATGACTTCTAAGCCTCAAAATAATGACTTTTTTTCCTAAGGTGGTAGGAATGAAACTCAGTGCGGGCTGGATGGGGTCCCCCCTGGGCACCGCAGACCTAAGCTTGTTTAACTCCTACCTCTTAAAGGGACCGAGAAAAAATGACCTTTTCTGCACTCCAATGTAAGTCAATGGGGCGATTTTTTGGCTATGTGCTAGAAATGAAATTCAGTGCGGATTGGATGACAGGCACCCTAGGCACCCAGGATCGGCTTTAGTTTCACGTGTATCTCTTAAGCCGGCAGAGAAAACCCACCTGATATGCGCTCCACACAATTGAATAGAGACGCCGTTGATTTTCTATGGGAATTGCAGAAATGACTTCTAAGCCTCAAAATAATGACTTTTTTTCCTAAGGTGGTAGGAATGAAACTCAGTGCGGGCTGGATGGGGTCCCCCCTGGGCACCGCAGACCTAAGCTTGTTTAACTCCTACCTCTTAAAGGGACCGAGAAAAAATGACCTTTTCTGCACTCCAATGTAAGTCAATGGGGCGATTTTTTGGCTATGTGCTAGAAATGAAATTCAGTGCGGATTGGATGACAGGCACCCTAGGCACCCAGGATCGGCTTTAGTTTCACGTGTATCTCTTAAGCCGGCAGAGAAAACCCACCTGATATGCGCTCCACACAATTGAATAGAGACGCCGTTGATTTTCTATGGGAATTGCAGAAATGACTTCTAAGCCTCAAAATAATGACTTTTTTTCCTAAGGTGGTAGGAATGAAACTCAGTGCGGGCTGGATGGGGTCCCCCCTGGGCACCGCAGACCTAAGCTTGTTTAACTCCTACCTCTTAAAGGGACCGAGAAAAAATGACCTTTTCTGCACTCCAATGTAAGTCAATGGGGCGATTTTTTGGCTATGTGCTAGAAATGAAATTCAGTGCGGATTGGATGACAGGCACCCTAGGCACCCAGGATCGGCTTTAGTTTCACGTGTATCTCTTAAGCCGGCAGAGAAAACCCACCTGATATGCGCTCCACACAATTGAATAGAGACGCCGTTGATTTTCTATGGGAATTGCAGAAATGACTTCTAAGCCTCAAAATAATGACTTTTTTTCCTAAGGTGGTAGGAATGAAACTCAGTGCGGGCTGGATGGGGTCCCCCCTGGGCACCGCAGACCTAAGCTTGTTTAACTCCTACCTCTTAAAGGGACCGAGAAAAAATGACCTTTTCTGCACTCCAATGTAAGTCAATGGGGCGATTTTTTGGCTATGTGCTAGAAATGAAATTCAGTGCGGATTGGATGACAGGCACCCTAGGCACCCAGGATCGGCTTTAGTTTCACGTGTATCTCTTAAGCCGGCAGAGAAAACCCACCTGATATGCGCTCCACACAATTGAATAGAGACGCCGTTGATTTTCTATGGGAATTGCAGAAATGACTTCTAAGCCTCAAAATAATGACTTTTTTTCCTAAGGTGGTAGGAATGAAACTCAGTGCGGGCTGGATGGGGTCCCCCCTGGGCACCGCAGACCTAAGCTTGTTTAACTCCTACCTCTTAAAGGGACCGAGAAAAAATGACCTTTTCTGCACTCCAATGTAAGTCAATGGGGCGATTTTTTGGCTATGTGCTAGAAATGAAATTCAGTGCGGATTGGATGACAGGCACCCTAGGCACCCAGGATCGGCTTTAGTTTCACGTGTATCTCTTAAGCCGGCAGAGAAAACCCACCTGATATGCGCTCCACACAATTGAATAGAGACGCCGTTGATTTTCTATGGGAATTGCAGAAATGACTTCTAAGCCTCAAAATAATGACTTTTTTTCCTAAGGTGGTAGGAATGAAACTCAGTGCGGGCTGGATGGGGTCCCCCCTGGGCACCGCAGACCTAAGCTTGTTTAACTCCTACCTCTTAAAGGGACCGAGAAAAAATGACCTTTTCTGCACTCCAATGTAAGTCAATGGGGCGATTTTTTGGCTATGTGCTAGAAATGAAATTCAGTGCGGATTGGATGACAGGCACCCTAGGCACCCAGGATCGGCTTTAGTTTCACGTGTATCTCTTAAGCCGGCAGAGAAAACCCACCTGATATGCGCTCCACACAATTGAATAGAGACGCCGTTGATTTTCTATGGGAATTGCAGAAATGACTTCTAAGCCTCAAAATAATGACTTTTTTTCCTAAGGTGGTAGGAATGAAACTCAGTGCGGGCTGGATGGGGTCCCCCCTGGGCACCGCAGACCTAAGCTTGTTTAACTCCTACCTCTTAAAGGGACCGAGAAAAAATGACCTTTTCTGCACTCCAATGTAAGTCAATGGGGCGATTTTTTGGCTATGTGCTAGAAATGAAATTCAGTGCGGATTGGATGACAGGCACCCTAGGCACCCAGGATCGGCTTTAGTTTCACGTGTATCTCTTAAGCCGGCAGAGAAAACCCACCTGATATGCGCTCCACACAATTGAATAGAGACGCCGTTGATTTTCTATGGGAATTGCAGAAATGACTTCTAAGCCTCAAAATAATGACTTTTTTTCCTAAGGTGGTAGGAATGAAACTCAGTGCGGGCTGGATGGGGTCCCCCCTGGGCACCGCAGACCTAAGCTTGTTTAACTCCTACCTCTTAAAGGGACCGAGAAAAAATGACCTTTTCTGCACTCCAATGTAAGTCAATGGGGCGATTTTTTGGCTATGTGCTAGAAATGAAATTCAGTGCGGATTGGATGACAGGCACCCTAGGCACCCAGGATCGGCTTTAGTTTCACGTGTATCTCTTAAGCCGGCAGAGAAAACCCACCTGATATGCGCTCCACACAATTGAATAGAGACGCCGTTGATTTTCTATGGGAATTGCAGAAATGACTTCTAAGCCTCAAAATAATGACTTTTTTTCCTAAGGTGGTAGGAATGAAACTCAGTGCGGGCTGGATGGGGTCCCCCCTGGGCACCGCAGACCTAAGCTTGTTTAACTCCTACCTCTTAAAGGGACCGAGAAAAAATGACCTTTTCTGCACTCCAATGTAAGTCAATGGGGCGATTTTTTGGCTATGTGCTAGAAATGAAATTCAGTGCGGATTGGATGACAGGCACCCTAGGCACCCAGGATCGGCTTTAGTTTCACGTGTATCTCTTAAGCCGGCAGAGAAAACCCACCTGATATGCGCTCCACACAATTGAATAGAGACGCCGTTGATTTTCTATGGGAATTGCAGAAATGACTTCTAAGCCTCAAAATAATGACTTTTTTTCCTAAGGTGGTAGGAATGAAACTCAGTGCGGGCTGGATGGGGTCCCCCCTGGGCACCGCAGACCTAAGCTTGTTTAACTCCTACCTCTTAAAGGGACCGAGAAAAAATGACCTTTTCTGCACTCCAATGTAAGTCAATGGGGCGATTTTTTGGCTATGTGCTAGAAATGAAATTCAGTGCGGATTGGATGACAGGCACCCTAGGCACCCAGGATCGGCTTTAGTTTCACGTGTATCTCTTAAGCCGGCAGAGAAAACCCACCTGATATGCGCTCCACACAATTGAATAGAGACGCCGTTGATTTTCTATGGGAATTGCAGAAATGACTTCTAAGCCTCAAAATAATGACTTTTTTTCCTAAGGTGGTAGGAATGAAACTCAGTGCGGGCTGGATGGGGTCCCCCCTGGGCACCGCAGACCTAAGCTTGTTTAACTCCTACCTCTTAAAGGGACCGAGAAAAAATGACCTTTTCTGCACTCCAATGTAAGTCAATGGGGCGATTTTTTGGCTATGTGCTAGAAATGAAATTCAGTGCGGATTGGATGACAGGCACCCTAGGCACCCAGGATCGGCTTTAGTTTCACGTGTATCTCTTAAGCCGGCAGAGAAAACCCACCTGATATGCGCTCCACACAATTGAATAGAGACGCCGTTGATTTTCTATGGGAATTGCAGAAATGACTTCTAAGCCTCAAAATAATGACTTTTTTTCCTAAGGTGGTAGGAATGAAACTCAGTGCGGGCTGGATGGGGTCCCCCCTGGGCACCGCAGACCTAAGCTTGTTTAACTCCTACCTCTTAAAGGGACCGAGAAAAAATGACCTTTTCTGCACTCCAATGTAAGTCAATGGGGCGATTTTTTGGCTATGTGCTAGAAATGAAATTCAGTGCGGATTGGATGACAGGCACCCTAGGCACCCAGGATCGGCTTTAGTTTCACGTGTATCTCTTAAGCCGGCAGAGAAAACCCACCTGATATGCGCTCCACACAATTGAATAGAGACGCCGTTGATTTTCTATGGGAATTGCAGAAATGACTTCTAAGCCTCAAAATAATGACTTTTTTTCCTAAGGTGGTAGGAATGAAACTCAGTGCGGGCTGGATGGGGTCCCCCCTGGGCACCGCAGACCTAAGCTTGTTTAACTCCTACCTCTTAAAGGGACCGAGAAAAAATGACCTTTTCTGCACTCCAATGTAAGTCAATGGGGCGATTTTTTGGCTATGTGCTAGAAATGAAATTCAGTGCGGATTGGATGACAGGCACCCTAGGCACCCAGGATCGGCTTTAGTTTCACGTGTATCTCTTAAGCCGGCAGAGAAAACCCACCTGATATGCGCTCCACACAATTGAATAGAGACGCCGTTGATTTTCTATGGGAATTGCAGAAATGACTTCTAAGCCTCAAAATAATGACTTTTTTTCCTAAGGTGGTAGGAATGAAACTCAGTGCGGGCTGGATGGGGTCCCCCCTGGGCACCGCAGACCTAAGCTTGTTTAACTCCTACCTCTTAAAGGGACCGAGAAAAAATGACCTTTTCTGCACTCCAATGTAAGTCAATGGGGCGATTTTTTGGCTATGTGCTAGAAATGAAATTCAGTGCGGATTGGATGACAGGCACCCTAGGCACCCAGGATCGGCTTTAGTTTCACGTGTATCTCTTAAGCCGGCAGAGAAAACCCACCTGATATGCGCTCCACACAATTGAATAGAGACGCCGTTGATTTTCTATGGGAATTGCAGAAATGACTTCTAAGCCTCAAAATAATGACTTTTTTTCCTAAGGTGGTAGGAATGAAACTCAGTGCGGGCTGGATGGGGTCCCCCCTGGGCACCGCAGACCTAAGCTTGTTTAACTCCTACCTCTTAAAGGGACCGAGAAAAAATGACCTTTTCTGCACTCCAATGTAAGTCAATGGGGCGATTTTTTGGCTATGTGCTAGAAATGAAATTCAGTGCGGATTGGATGACAGGCACCCTAGGCACCCAGGATCGGCTTTAGTTTCACGTGTATCTCTTAAGCCGGCAGAGAAAACCCACCTGATATGCGCTCCACACAATTGAATAGAGACGCCGTTGATTTTCTATGGGAATTGCAGAAATGACTTCTAAGCCTCAAAATAATGACTTTTTTTCCTAAGGTGGTAGGAATGAAACTCAGTGCGGGCTGGATGGGGTCCCCCCTGGGCACCGCAGACCTAAGCTTGTTTAACTCCTACCTCTTAAAGGGACCGAGAAAAAATGACCTTTTCTGCACTCCAATGTAAGTCAATGGGGCGATTTTTTGGCTATGTGCTAGAAATGAAATTCAGTGCGGATTGGATGACAGGCACCCTAGGCACCCAGGATCGGCTTTAGTTTCACGTGTATCTCTTAAGCCGGCAGAGAAAACCCACCTGATATGCGCTCCACACAATTGAATAGAGACGCCGTTGATTTTCTATGGGAATTGCAGAAATGACTTCTAAGCCTCAAAATAATGACTTTTTTTCCTAAGGTGGTAGGAATGAAACTCAGTGCGGGCTGGATGGGGTCCCCCCTGGGCACCGCAGACCTAAGCTTGTTTAACTCCTACCTCTTAAAGGGACCGAGAAAAAATGACCTTTTCTGCACTCCAATGTAAGTCAATGGGGCGATTTTTTGGCTATGTGCTAGAAATGAAATTCAGTGCGGATTGGATGACAGGCACCCTAGGCACCCAGGATCGGCTTTAGTTTCACGTGTATCTCTTAAGCCGGCAGAGAAAACCCACCTGATATGCGCTCCACACAATTGAATAGAGACGCCGTTGATTTTCTATGGGAATTGCAGAAATGACTTCTAAGCCTCAAAATAATGACTTTTTTTCCTAAGGTGGTAGGAATGAAACTCAGTGCGGGCTGGATGGGGTCCCCCCTGGGCACCGCAGACCTAAGCTTGTTTAACTCCTACCTCTTAAAGGGACCGAGAAAAAATGACCTTTTCTGCACTCCAATGTAAGTCAATGGGGCGATTTTTTGGCTATGTGCTAGAAATGAAATTCAGTGCGGATTGGATGACAGGCACCCTAGGCACCCAGGATCGGCTTTAGTTTCACGTGTATCTCTTAAGCCGGCAGAGAAAACCCACCTGATATGCGCTCCACACAATTGAATAGAGACGCCGTTGATTTTCTATGGGAATTGCAGAAATGACTTCTAAGCCTCAAAATAATGACTTTTTTTCCTAAGGTGGTAGGAATGAAACTCAGTGCGGGCTGGATGGGGTCCCCCCTGGGCACCGCAGACCTAAGCTTGTTTAACTCCTACCTCTTAAAGGGACCGAGAAAAAATGACCTTTTCTGCACTCCAATGTAAGTCAATGGGGCGATTTTTTGGCTATGTGCTAGAAATGAAATTCAGTGCGGATTGGATGACAGGCACCCTAGGCACCCAGGATCGGCTTTAGTTTCACGTGTATCTCTTAAGCCGGCAGAGAAAACCCACCTGATATGCGCTCCACACAATTGAATAGAGACGCCGTTGATTTTCTATGGGAATTGCAGAAATGACTTCTAAGCCTCAAAATAATGACTTTTTTTCCTAAGGTGGTAGGAATGAAACTCAGTGCGGGCTGGATGGGGTCCCCCCTGGGCACCGCAGACCTAAGCTTGTTTAACTCCTACCTCTTAAAGGGACCGAGAAAAAATGACCTTTTCTGCACTCCAATGTAAGTCAATGGGGCGATTTTTTGGCTATGTGCTAGAAATGAAATTCAGTGCGGATTGGATGACAGGCACCCTAGGCACCCAGGATCGGCTTTAGTTTCACGTGTATCTCTTAAGCCGGCAGAGAAAACCCACCTGATATGCGCTCCACACAATTGAATAGAGACGCCGTTGATTTTCTATGGGAATTGCAGAAATGACTTCTAAGCCTCAAAATAATGACTTTTTTTCCTAAGGTGGTAGGAATGAAACTCAGTGCGGGCTGGATGGGGTCCCCCCTGGGCACCGCAGACCTAAGCTTGTTTAACTCCTACCTCTTAAAGGGACCGAGAAAAAATGACCTTTTCTGCACTCCAATGTAAGTCAATGGGGCGATTTTTTGGCTATGTGCTAGAAATGAAATTCAGTGCGGATTGGATGACAGGCACCCTAGGCACCCAGGATCGGCTTTAGTTTCACGTGTATCTCTTAAGCCGGCAGAGAAAACCCACCTGATATGCGCTCCACACAATTGAATAGAGACGCCGTTGATTTTCTATGGGAATTGCAGAAATGACTTCTAAGCCTCAAAATAATGACTTTTTTTCCTAAGGTGGTAGGAATGAAACTCAGTGCGGGCTGGATGGGGTCCCCCCTGGGCACCGCAGACCTAAGCTTGTTTAACTCCTACCTCTTAAAGGGACCGAGAAAAAATGACCTTTTCTGCACTCCAATGTAAGTCAATGGGGCGATTTTTTGGCTATGTGCTAGAAATGAAATTCAGTGCGGATTGGATGACAGGCACCCTAGGCACCCAGGATCGGCTTTAGTTTCACGTGTATCTCTTAAGCCGGCAGAGAAAACCCACCTGATATGCGCTCCACACAATTGAATAGAGACGCCGTTGATTTTCTATGGGAATTGCAGAAATGACTTCTAAGCCTCAAAATAATGACTTTTTTTCCTAAGGTGGTAGGAATGAAACTCAGTGCGGGCTGGATGGGGTCCCCCCTGGGCACCGCAGACCTAAGCTTGTTTAACTCCTACCTCTTAAAGGGACCGAGAAAAAATGACCTTTTCTGCACTCCAATGTAAGTCAATGGGGCGATTTTTTGGCTATGTGCTAGAAATGAAATTCAGTGCGGATTGGATGACAGGCACCCTAGGCACCCAGGATCGGCTTTAGTTTCACGTGTATCTCTTAAGCCGGCAGAGAAAACCCACCTGATATGCGCTCCACACAATTGAATAGAGACGCCGTTGATTTTCTATGGGAATTGCAGAAATGACTTCTAAGCCTCAAAATAATGACTTTTTTTCCTAAGGTGGTAGGAATGAAACTCAGTGCGGGCTGGATGGGGTCCCCCCTGGGCACCGCAGACCTAAGCTTGTTTAACTCCTACCTCTTAAAGGGACCGAGAAAAAATGACCTTTTCTGCACTCCAATGTAAGTCAATGGGGCGATTTTTTGGCTATGTGCTAGAAATGAAATTCAGTGCGGATTGGATGACAGGCACCCTAGGCACCCAGGATCGGCTTTAGTTTCACGTGTATCTCTTAAGCCGGCAGAGAAAACCCACCTGATATGCGCTCCACACAATTGAATAGAGACGCCGTTGATTTTCTATGGGAATTGCAGAAATGACTTCTAAGCCTCAAAATAATGACTTTTTTTCCTAAGGTGGTAGGAATGAAACTCAGTGCGGGCTGGATGGGGTCCCCCCTGGGCACCGCAGACCTAAGCTTGTTTAACTCCTACCTCTTAAAGGGACCGAGAAAAAATGACCTTTTCTGCACTCCAATGTAAGTCAATGGGGCGATTTTTTGGCTATGTGCTAGAAATGAAATTCAGTGCGGATTGGATGACAGGCACCCTAGGCACCCAGGATCGGCTTTAGTTTCACGTGTATCTCTTAAGCCGGCAGAGAAAACCCACCTGATATGCGCTCCACACAATTGAATAGAGACGCCGTTGATTTTCTATGGGAATTGCAGAAATGACTTCTAAGCCTCAAAATAATGACTTTTTTTCCTAAGGTGGTAGGAATGAAACTCAGTGCGGGCTGGATGGGGTCCCCCCTGGGCACCGCAGACCTAAGCTTGTTTAACTCCTACCTCTTAAAGGGACCGAGAAAAAATGACCTTTTCTGCACTCCAATGTAAGTCAATGGGGCGATTTTTTGGCTATGTGCTAGAAATGAAATTCAGTGCGGATTGGATGACAGGCACCCTAGGCACCCAGGATCGGCTTTAGTTTCACGTGTATCTCTTAAGCCGGCAGAGAAAACCCACCTGATATGCGCTCCACACAATTGAATAGAGACGCCGTTGATTTTCTATGGGAATTGCAGAAATGACTTCTAAGCCTCAAAATAATGACTTTTTTTCCTAAGGTGGTAGGAATGAAACTCAGTGCGGGCTGGATGGGGTCCCCCCTGGGCACCGCAGACCTAAGCTTGTTTAACTCCTACCTCTTAAAGGGACCGAGAAAAAATGACCTTTTCTGCACTCCAATGTAAGTCAATGGGGCGATTTTTTGGCTATGTGCTAGAAATGAAATTCAGTGCGGATTGGATGACAGGCACCCTAGGCACCCAGGATCGGCTTTAGTTTCACGTGTATCTCTTAAGCCGGCAGAGAAAACCCACCTGATATGCGCTCCACACAATTGAATAGAGACGCCGTTGATTTTCTATGGGAATTGCAGAAATGACTTCTAAGCCTCAAAATAATGACTTTTTTTCCTAAGGTGGTAGGAATGAAACTCAGTGCGGGCTGGATGGGGTCCCCCCTGGGCACCGCAGACCTAAGCTTGTTTAACTCCTACCTCTTAAAGGGACCGAGAAAAAATGACCTTTTCTGCACTCCAATGTAAGTCAATGGGGCGATTTTTTGGCTATGTGCTAGAAATGAAATTCAGTGCGGATTGGATGACAGGCACCCTAGGCACCCAGGATCGGCTTTAGTTTCACGTGTATCTCTTAAGCCGGCAGAGAAAACCCACCTGATATGCGCTCCACACAATTGAATAGAGACGCCGTTGATTTTCTATGGGAATTGCAGAAATGACTTCTAAGCCTCAAAATAATGACTTTTTTTCCTAAGGTGGTAGGAATGAAACTCAGTGCGGGCTGGATGGGGTCCCCCCTGGGCACCGCAGACCTAAGCTTGTTTAACTCCTACCTCTTAAAGGGACCGAGAAAAAATGACCTTTTCTGCACTCCAATGTAAGTCAATGGGGCGATTTTTTGGCTATGTGCTAGAAATGAAATTCAGTGCGGATTGGATGACAGGCACCCTAGGCACCCAGGATCGGCTTTAGTTTCACGTGTATCTCTTAAGCCGGCAGAGAAAACCCACCTGATATGCGCTCCACACAATTGAATAGAGACGCCGTTGATTTTCTATGGGAATTGCAGAAATGACTTCTAAGCCTCAAAATAATGACTTTTTTTCCTAAGGTGGTAGGAATGAAACTCAGTGCGGGCTGGATGGGGTCCCCCCTGGGCACCGCAGACCTAAGCTTGTTTAACTCCTACCTCTTAAAGGGACCGAGAAAAAATGACCTTTTCTGCACTCCAATGTAAGTCAATGGGGCGATTTTTTGGCTATGTGCTAGAAATGAAATTCAGTGCGGATTGGATGACAGGCACCCTAGGCACCCAGGATCGGCTTTAGTTTCACGTGTATCTCTTAAGCCGGCAGAGAAAACCCACCTGATATGCGCTCCACACAATTGAATAGAGACGCCGTTGATTTTCTATGGGAATTGCAGAAATGACTTCTAAGCCTCAAAATAATGACTTTTTTTCCTAAGGTGGTAGGAATGAAACTCAGTGCGGGCTGGATGGGGTCCCCCCTGGGCACCGCAGACCTAAGCTTGTTTAACTCCTACCTCTTAAAGGGACCGAGAAAAAATGACCTTTTCTGCACTCCAATGTAAGTCAATGGGGCGATTTTTTGGCTATGTGCTAGAAATGAAATTCAGTGCGGATTGGATGACAGGCACCCTAGGCACCCAGGATCGGCTTTAGTTTCACGTGTATCTCTTAAGCCGGCAGAGAAAACCCACCTGATATGCGCTCCACACAATTGAATAGAGACGCCGTTGATTTTCTATGGGAATTGCAGAAATGACTTCTAAGCCTCAAAATAATGACTTTTTTTCCTAAGGTGGTAGGAATGAAACTCAGTGCGGGCTGGATGGGGTCCCCCCTGGGCACCGCAGACCTAAGCTTGTTTAACTCCTACCTCTTAAAGGGACCGAGAAAAAATGACCTTTTCTGCACTCCAATGTAAGTCAATGGGGCGATTTTTTGGCTATGTGCTAGAAATGAAATTCAGTGCGGATTGGATGACAGGCACCCTAGGCACCCAGGATCGGCTTTAGTTTCACGTGTATCTCTTAAGCCGGCAGAGAAAACCCACCTGATATGCGCTCCACACAATTGAATAGAGACGCCGTTGATTTTCTATGGGAATTGCAGAAATGACTTCTAAGCCTCAAAATAATGACTTTTTTTCCTAAGGTGGTAGGAATGAAACTCAGTGCGGGCTGGATGGGGTCCCCCCTGGGCACCGCAGACCTAAGCTTGTTTAACTCCTACCTCTTAAAGGGACCGAGAAAAAATGACCTTTTCTGCACTCCAATGTAAGTCAATGGGGCGATTTTTTGGCTATGTGCTAGAAATGAAATTCAGTGCGGATTGGATGACAGGCACCCTAGGCACCCAGGATCGGCTTTAGTTTCACGTGTATCTCTTAAGCCGGCAGAGAAAACCCACCTGATATGCGCTCCACACAATTGAATAGAGACGCCGTTGATTTTCTATGGGAATTGCAGAAATGACTTCTAAGCCTCAAAATAATGACTTTTTTTCCTAAGGTGGTAGGAATGAAACTCAGTGCGGGCTGGATGGGGTCCCCCCTGGGCACCGCAGACCTAAGCTTGTTTAACTCCTACCTCTTAAAGGGACCGAGAAAAAATGACCTTTTCTGCACTCCAATGTAAGTCAATGGGGCGATTTTTTGGCTATGTGCTAGAAATGAAATTCAGTGCGGATTGGATGACAGGCACCCTAGGCACCCAGGATCGGCTTTAGTTTCACGTGTATCTCTTAAGCCGGCAGAGAAAACCCACCTGATATGCGCTCCACACAATTGAATAGAGACGCCGTTGATTTTCTATGGGAATTGCAGAAATGACTTCTAAGCCTCAAAATAATGACTTTTTTTCCTAAGGTGGTAGGAATGAAACTCAGTGCGGGCTGGATGGGGTCCCCCCTGGGCACCGCAGACCTAAGCTTGTTTAACTCCTACCTCTTAAAGGGACCGAGAAAAAATGACCTTTTCTGCACTCCAATGTAAGTCAATGGGGCGATTTTTTGGCTATGTGCTAGAAATGAAATTCAGTGCGGATTGGATGACAGGCACCCTAGGCACCCAGGATCGGCTTTAGTTTCACGTGTATCTCTTAAGCCGGCAGAGAAAACCCACCTGATATGCGCTCCACACAATTGAATAGAGACGCCGTTGATTTTCTATGGGAATTGCAGAAATGACTTCTAAGCCTCAAAATAATGACTTTTTTTCCTAAGGTGGTAGGAATGAAACTCAGTGCGGGCTGGATGGGGTCCCCCCTGGGCACCGCAGACCTAAGCTTGTTTAACTCCTACCTCTTAAAGGGACCGAGAAAAAATGACCTTTTCTGCACTCCAATGTAAGTCAATGGGGCGATTTTTTGGCTATGTGCTAGAAATGAAATTCAGTGCGGATTGGATGACAGGCACCCTAGGCACCCAGGATCGGCTTTAGTTTCACGTGTATCTCTTAAGCCGGCAGAGAAAACCCACCTGATATGCGCTCCACACAATTGAATAGAGACGCCGTTGATTTTCTATGGGAATTGCAGAAATGACTTCTAAGCCTCAAAATAATGACTTTTTTTCCTAAGGTGGTAGGAATGAAACTCAGTGCGGGCTGGATGGGGTCCCCCCTGGGCACCGCAGACCTAAGCTTGTTTAACTCCTACCTCTTAAAGGGACCGAGAAAAAATGACCTTTTCTGCACTCCAATGTAAGTCAATGGGGCGATTTTTTGGCTATGTGCTAGAAATGAAATTCAGTGCGGATTGGATGACAGGCACCCTAGGCACCCAGGATCGGCTTTAGTTTCACGTGTATCTCTTAAGCCGGCAGAGAAAACCCACCTGATATGCGCTCCACACAATTGAATAGAGACGCCGTTGATTTTCTATGGGAATTGCAGAAATGACTTCTAAGCCTCAAAATAATGACTTTTTTTCCTAAGGTGGTAGGAATGAAACTCAGTGCGGGCTGGATGGGGTCCCCCCTGGGCACCGCAGACCTAAGCTTGTTTAACTCCTACCTCTTAAAGGGACCGAGAAAAAATGACCTTTTCTGCACTCCAATGTAAGTCAATGGGGCGATTTTTTGGCTATGTGCTAGAAATGAAATTCAGTGCGGATTGGATGACAGGCACCCTAGGCACCCAGGATCGGCTTTAGTTTCACGTGTATCTCTTAAGCCGGCAGAGAAAACCCACCTGATATGCGCTCCACACAATTGAATAGAGACGCCGTTGATTTTCTATGGGAATTGCAGAAATGACTTCTAAGCCTCAAAATAATGACTTTTTTTCCTAAGGTGGTAGGAATGAAACTCAGTGCGGGCTGGATGGGGTCCCCCCTGGGCACCGCAGACCTAAGCTTGTTTAACTCCTACCTCTTAAAGGGACCGAGAAAAAATGACCTTTTCTGCACTCCAATGTAAGTCAATGGGGCGATTTTTTGGCTATGTGCTAGAAATGAAATTCAGTGCGGATTGGATGACAGGCACCCTAGGCACCCAGGATCGGCTTTAGTTTCACGTGTATCTCTTAAGCCGGCAGAGAAAACCCACCTGATATGCGCTCCACACAATTGAATAGAGACGCCGTTGATTTTCTATGGGAATTGCAGAAATGACTTCTAAGCCTCAAAATAATGACTTTTTTTCCTAAGGTGGTAGGAATGAAACTCAGTGCGGGCTGGATGGGGTCCCCCCTGGGCACCGCAGACCTAAGCTTGTTTAACTCCTACCTCTTAAAGGGACCGAGAAAAAATGACCTTTTCTGCACTCCAATGTAAGTCAATGGGGCGATTTTTTGGCTATGTGCTAGAAATGAAATTCAGTGCGGATTGGATGACAGGCACCCTAGGCACCCAGGATCGGCTTTAGTTTCACGTGTATCTCTTAAGCCGGCAGAGAAAACCCACCTGATATGCGCTCCACACAATTGAATAGAGACGCCGTTGATTTTCTATGGGAATTGCAGAAATGACTTCTAAGCCTCAAAATAATGACTTTTTTTCCTAAGGTGGTAGGAATGAAACTCAGTGCGGGCTGGATGGGGTCCCCCCTGGGCACCGCAGACCTAAGCTTGTTTAACTCCTACCTCTTAAAGGGACCGAGAAAAAATGACCTTTTCTGCACTCCAATGTAAGTCAATGGGGCGATTTTTTGGCTATGTGCTAGAAATGAAATTCAGTGCGGATTGGATGACAGGCACCCTAGGCACCCAGGATCGGCTTTAGTTTCACGTGTATCTCTTAAGCCGGCAGAGAAAACCCACCTGATATGCGCTCCACACAATTGAATAGAGACGCCGTTGATTTTCTATGGGAATTGCAGAAATGACTTCTAAGCCTCAAAATAATGACTTTTTTTCCTAAGGTGGTAGGAATGAAACTCAGTGCGGGCTGGATGGGGTCCCCCCTGGGCACCGCAGACCTAAGCTTGTTTAACTCCTACCTCTTAAAGGGACCGAGAAAAAATGACCTTTTCTGCACTCCAATGTAAGTCAATGGGGCGATTTTTTGGCTATGTGCTAGAAATGAAATTCAGTGCGGATTGGATGACAGGCACCCTAGGCACCCAGGATCGGCTTTAGTTTCACGTGTATCTCTTAAGCCGGCAGAGAAAACCCACCTGATATGCGCTCCACACAATTGAATAGAGACGCCGTTGATTTTCTATGGGAATTGCAGAAATGACTTCTAAGCCTCAAAATAATGACTTTTTTTCCTAAGGTGGTAGGAATGAAACTCAGTGCGGGCTGGATGGGGTCCCCCCTGGGCACCGCAGACCTAAGCTTGTTTAACTCCTACCTCTTAAAGGGACCGAGAAAAAATGACCTTTTCTGCACTCCAATGTAAGTCAATGGGGCGATTTTTTGGCTATGTGCTAGAAATGAAATTCAGTGCGGATTGGATGACAGGCACCCTAGGCACCCAGGATCGGCTTTAGTTTCACGTGTATCTCTTAAGCCGGCAGAGAAAACCCACCTGATATGCGCTCCACACAATTGAATAGAGACGCCGTTGATTTTCTATGGGAATTGCAGAAATGACTTCTAAGCCTCAAAATAATGACTTTTTTTCCTAAGGTGGTAGGAATGAAACTCAGTGCGGGCTGGATGGGGTCCCCCCTGGGCACCGCAGACCTAAGCTTGTTTAACTCCTACCTCTTAAAGGGACCGAGAAAAAATGACCTTTTCTGCACTCCAATGTAAGTCAATGGGGCGATTTTTTGGCTATGTGCTAGAAATGAAATTCAGTGCGGATTGGATGACAGGCACCCTAGGCACCCAGGATCGGCTTTAGTTTCACGTGTATCTCTTAAGCCGGCAGAGAAAACCCACCTGATATGCGCTCCACACAATTGAATAGAGACGCCGTTGATTTTCTATGGGAATTGCAGAAATGACTTCTAAGCCTCAAAATAATGACTTTTTTTCCTAAGGTGGTAGGAATGAAACTCAGTGCGGGCTGGATGGGGTCCCCCCTGGGCACCGCAGACCTAAGCTTGTTTAACTCCTACCTCTTAAAGGGACCGAGAAAAAATGACCTTTTCTGCACTCCAATGTAAGTCAATGGGGCGATTTTTTGGCTATGTGCTAGAAATGAAATTCAGTGCGGATTGGATGACAGGCACCCTAGGCACCCAGGATCGGCTTTAGTTTCACGTGTATCTCTTAAGCCGGCAGAGAAAACCCACCTGATATGCGCTCCACACAATTGAATAGAGACGCCGTTGATTTTCTATGGGAATTGCAGAAATGACTTCTAAGCCTCAAAATAATGACTTTTTTTCCTAAGGTGGTAGGAATGAAACTCAGTGCGGGCTGGATGGGGTCCCCCCTGGGCACCGCAGACCTAAGCTTGTTTAACTCCTACCTCTTAAAGGGACCGAGAAAAAATGACCTTTTCTGCACTCCAATGTAAGTCAATGGGGCGATTTTTTGGCTATGTGCTAGAAATGAAATTCAGTGCGGATTGGATGACAGGCACCCTAGGCACCCAGGATCGGCTTTAGTTTCACGTGTATCTCTTAAGCCGGCAGAGAAAACCCACCTGATATGCGCTCCACACAATTGAATAGAGACGCCGTTGATTTTCTATGGGAATTGCAGAAATGACTTCTAAGCCTCAAAATAATGACTTTTTTTCCTAAGGTGGTAGGAATGAAACTCAGTGCGGGCTGGATGGGGTCCCCCCTGGGCACCGCAGACCTAAGCTTGTTTAACTCCTACCTCTTAAAGGGACCGAGAAAAAATGACCTTTTCTGCACTCCAATGTAAGTCAATGGGGCGATTTTTTGGCTATGTGCTAGAAATGAAATTCAGTGCGGATTGGATGACAGGCACCCTAGGCACCCAGGATCGGCTTTAGTTTCACGTGTATCTCTTAAGCCGGCAGAGAAAACCCACCTGATATGCGCTCCACACAATTGAATAGAGACGCCGTTGATTTTCTATGGGAATTGCAGAAATGACTTCTAAGCCTCAAAATAATGACTTTTTTTCCTAAGGTGGTAGGAATGAAACTCAGTGCGGGCTGGATGGGGTCCCCCCTGGGCACCGCAGACCTAAGCTTGTTTAACTCCTACCTCTTAAAGGGACCGAGAAAAAATGACCTTTTCTGCACTCCAATGTAAGTCAATGGGGCGATTTTTTGGCTATGTGCTAGAAATGAAATTCAGTGCGGATTGGATGACAGGCACCCTAGGCACCCAGGATCGGCTTTAGTTTCACGTGTATCTCTTAAGCCGGCAGAGAAAACCCACCTGATATGCGCTCCACACAATTGAATAGAGACGCCGTTGATTTTCTATGGGAATTGCAGAAATGACTTCTAAGCCTCAAAATAATGACTTTTTTTCCTAAGGTGGTAGGAATGAAACTCAGTGCGGGCTGGATGGGGTCCCCCCTGGGCACCGCAGACCTAAGCTTGTTTAACTCCTACCTCTTAAAGGGACCGAGAAAAAATGACCTTTTCTGCACTCCAATGTAAGTCAATGGGGCGATTTTTTGGCTATGTGCTAGAAATGAAATTCAGTGCGGATTGGATGACAGGCACCCTAGGCACCCAGGATCGGCTTTAGTTTCACGTGTATCTCTTAAGCCGGCAGAGAAAACCCACCTGATATGCGCTCCACACAATTGAATAGAGACGCCGTTGATTTTCTATGGGAATTGCAGAAATGACTTCTAAGCCTCAAAATAATGACTTTTTTTCCTAAGGTGGTAGGAATGAAACTCAGTGCGGGCTGGATGGGGTCCCCCCTGGGCACCGCAGACCTAAGCTTGTTTAACTCCTACCTCTTAAAGGGACCGAGAAAAAATGACCTTTTCTGCACTCCAATGTAAGTCAATGGGGCGATTTTTTGGCTATGTGCTAGAAATGAAATTCAGTGCGGATTGGATGACAGGCACCCTAGGCACCCAGGATCGGCTTTAGTTTCACGTGTATCTCTTAAGCCGGCAGAGAAAACCCACCTGATATGCGCTCCACACAATTGAATAGAGACGCCGTTGATTTTCTATGGGAATTGCAGAAATGACTTCTAAGCCTCAAAATAATGACTTTTTTTCCTAAGGTGGTAGGAATGAAACTCAGTGCGGGCTGGATGGGGTCCCCCCTGGGCACCGCAGACCTAAGCTTGTTTAACTCCTACCTCTTAAAGGGACCGAGAAAAAATGACCTTTTCTGCACTCCAATGTAAGTCAATGGGGCGATTTTTTGGCTATGTGCTAGAAATGAAATTCAGTGCGGATTGGATGACAGGCACCCTAGGCACCCAGGATCGGCTTTAGTTTCACGTGTATCTCTTAAGCCGGCAGAGAAAACCCACCTGATATGCGCTCCACACAATTGAATAGAGACGCCGTTGATTTTCTATGGGAATTGCAGAAATGACTTCTAAGCCTCAAAATAATGACTTTTTTTCCTAAGGTGGTAGGAATGAAACTCAGTGCGGGCTGGATGGGGTCCCCCCTGGGCACCGCAGACCTAAGCTTGTTTAACTCCTACCTCTTAAAGGGACCGAGAAAAAATGACCTTTTCTGCACTCCAATGTAAGTCAATGGGGCGATTTTTTGGCTATGTGCTAGAAATGAAATTCAGTGCGGATTGGATGACAGGCACCCTAGGCACCCAGGATCGGCTTTAGTTTCACGTGTATCTCTTAAGCCGGCAGAGAAAACCCACCTGATATGCGCTCCACACAATTGAATAGAGACGCCGTTGATTTTCTATGGGAATTGCAGAAATGACTTCTAAGCCTCAAAATAATGACTTTTTTTCCTAAGGTGGTAGGAATGAAACTCAGTGCGGGCTGGATGGGGTCCCCCCTGGGCACCGCAGACCTAAGCTTGTTTAACTCCTACCTCTTAAAGGGACCGAGAAAAAATGACCTTTTCTGCACTCCAATGTAAGTCAATGGGGCGATTTTTTGGCTATGTGCTAGAAATGAAATTCAGTGCGGATTGGATGACAGGCACCCTAGGCACCCAGGATCGGCTTTAGTTTCACGTGTATCTCTTAAGCCGGCAGAGAAAACCCACCTGATATGCGCTCCACACAATTGAATAGAGACGCCGTTGATTTTCTATGGGAATTGCAGAAATGACTTCTAAGCCTCAAAATAATGACTTTTTTTCCTAAGGTGGTAGGAATGAAACTCAGTGCGGGCTGGATGGGGTCCCCCCTGGGCACCGCAGACCTAAGCTTGTTTAACTCCTACCTCTTAAAGGGACCGAGAAAAAATGACCTTTTCTGCACTCCAATGTAAGTCAATGGGGCGATTTTTTGGCTATGTGCTAGAAATGAAATTCAGTGCGGATTGGATGACAGGCACCCTAGGCACCCAGGATCGGCTTTAGTTTCACGTGTATCTCTTAAGCCGGCAGAGAAAACCCACCTGATATGCGCTCCACACAATTGAATAGAGACGCCGTTGATTTTCTATGGGAATTGCAGAAATGACTTCTAAGCCTCAAAATAATGACTTTTTTTCCTAAGGTGGTAGGAATGAAACTCAGTGCGGGCTGGATGGGGTCCCCCCTGGGCACCGCAGACCTAAGCTTGTTTAACTCCTACCTCTTAAAGGGACCGAGAAAAAATGACCTTTTCTGCACTCCAATGTAAGTCAATGGGGCGATTTTTTGGCTATGTGCTAGAAATGAAATTCAGTGCGGATTGGATGACAGGCACCCTAGGCACCCAGGATCGGCTTTAGTTTCACGTGTATCTCTTAAGCCGGCAGAGAAAACCCACCTGATATGCGCTCCACACAATTGAATAGAGACGCCGTTGATTTTCTATGGGAATTGCAGAAATGACTTCTAAGCCTCAAAATAATGACTTTTTTTCCTAAGGTGGTAGGAATGAAACTCAGTGCGGGCTGGATGGGGTCCCCCCTGGGCACCGCAGACCTAAGCTTGTTTAACTCCTACCTCTTAAAGGGACCGAGAAAAAATGACCTTTTCTGCACTCCAATGTAAGTCAATGGGGCGATTTTTTGGCTATGTGCTAGAAATGAAATTCAGTGCGGATTGGATGACAGGCACCCTAGGCACCCAGGATCGGCTTTAGTTTCACGTGTATCTCTTAAGCCGGCAGAGAAAACCCACCTGATATGCGCTCCACACAATTGAATAGAGACGCCGTTGATTTTCTATGGGAATTGCAGAAATGACTTCTAAGCCTCAAAATAATGACTTTTTTTCCTAAGGTGGTAGGAATGAAACTCAGTGCGGGCTGGATGGGGTCCCCCCTGGGCACCGCAGACCTAAGCTTGTTTAACTCCTACCTCTTAAAGGGACCGAGAAAAAATGACCTTTTCTGCACTCCAATGTAAGTCAATGGGGCGATTTTTTGGCTATGTGCTAGAAATGAAATTCAGTGCGGATTGGATGACAGGCACCCTAGGCACCCAGGATCGGCTTTAGTTTCACGTGTATCTCTTAAGCCGGCAGAGAAAACCCACCTGATATGCGCTCCACACAATTGAATAGAGACGCCGTTGATTTTCTATGGGAATTGCAGAAATGACTTCTAAGCCTCAAAATAATGACTTTTTTTCCTAAGGTGGTAGGAATGAAACTCAGTGCGGGCTGGATGGGGTCCCCCCTGGGCACCGCAGACCTAAGCTTGTTTAACTCCTACCTCTTAAAGGGACCGAGAAAAAATGACCTTTTCTGCACTCCAATGTAAGTCAATGGGGCGATTTTTTGGCTATGTGCTAGAAATGAAATTCAGTGCGGATTGGATGACAGGCACCCTAGGCACCCAGGATCGGCTTTAGTTTCACGTGTATCTCTTAAGCCGGCAGAGAAAACCCACCTGATATGCGCTCCACACAATTGAATAGAGACGCCGTTGATTTTCTATGGGAATTGCAGAAATGACTTCTAAGCCTCAAAATAATGACTTTTTTTCCTAAGGTGGTAGGAATGAAACTCAGTGCGGGCTGGATGGGGTCCCCCCTGGGCACCGCAGACCTAAGCTTGTTTAACTCCTACCTCTTAAAGGGACCGAGAAAAAATGACCTTTTCTGCACTCCAATGTAAGTCAATGGGGCGATTTTTTGGCTATGTGCTAGAAATGAAATTCAGTGCGGATTGGATGACAGGCACCCTAGGCACCCAGGATCGGCTTTAGTTTCACGTGTATCTCTTAAGCCGGCAGAGAAAACCCACCTGATATGCGCTCCACACAATTGAATAGAGACGCCGTTGATTTTCTATGGGAATTGCAGAAATGACTTCTAAGCCTCAAAATAATGACTTTTTTTCCTAAGGTGGTAGGAATGAAACTCAGTGCGGGCTGGATGGGGTCCCCCCTGGGCACCGCAGACCTAAGCTTGTTTAACTCCTACCTCTTAAAGGGACCGAGAAAAAATGACCTTTTCTGCACTCCAATGTAAGTCAATGGGGCGATTTTTTGGCTATGTGCTAGAAATGAAATTCAGTGCGGATTGGATGACAGGCACCCTAGGCACCCAGGATCGGCTTTAGTTTCACGTGTATCTCTTAAGCCGGCAGAGAAAACCCACCTGATATGCGCTCCACACAATTGAATAGAGACGCCGTTGATTTTCTATGGGAATTGCAGAAATGACTTCTAAGCCTCAAAATAATGACTTTTTTTCCTAAGGTGGTAGGAATGAAACTCAGTGCGGGCTGGATGGGGTCCCCCCTGGGCACCGCAGACCTAAGCTTGTTTAACTCCTACCTCTTAAAGGGACCGAGAAAAAATGACCTTTTCTGCACTCCAATGTAAGTCAATGGGGCGATTTTTTGGCTATGTGCTAGAAATGAAATTCAGTGCGGATTGGATGACAGGCACCCTAGGCACCCAGGATCGGCTTTAGTTTCACGTGTATCTCTTAAGCCGGCAGAGAAAACCCACCTGATATGCGCTCCACACAATTGAATAGAGACGCCGTTGATTTTCTATGGGAATTGCAGAAATGACTTCTAAGCCTCAAAATAATGACTTTTTTTCCTAAGGTGGTAGGAATGAAACTCAGTGCGGGCTGGATGGGGTCCCCCCTGGGCACCGCAGACCTAAGCTTGTTTAACTCCTACCTCTTAAAGGGACCGAGAAAAAATGACCTTTTCTGCACTCCAATGTAAGTCAATGGGGCGATTTTTTGGCTATGTGCTAGAAATGAAATTCAGTGCGGATTGGATGACAGGCACCCTAGGCACCCAGGATCGGCTTTAGTTTCACGTGTATCTCTTAAGCCGGCAGAGAAAACCCACCTGATATGCGCTCCACACAATTGAATAGAGACGCCGTTGATTTTCTATGGGAATTGCAGAAATGACTTCTAAGCCTCAAAATAATGACTTTTTTTCCTAAGGTGGTAGGAATGAAACTCAGTGCGGGCTGGATGGGGTCCCCCCTGGGCACCGCAGACCTAAGCTTGTTTAACTCCTACCTCTTAAAGGGACCGAGAAAAAATGACCTTTTCTGCACTCCAATGTAAGTCAATGGGGCGATTTTTTGGCTATGTGCTAGAAATGAAATTCAGTGCGGATTGGATGACAGGCACCCTAGGCACCCAGGATCGGCTTTAGTTTCACGTGTATCTCTTAAGCCGGCAGAGAAAACCCACCTGATATGCGCTCCACACAATTGAATAGAGACGCCGTTGATTTTCTATGGGAATTGCAGAAATGACTTCTAAGCCTCAAAATAATGACTTTTTTTCCTAAGGTGGTAGGAATGAAACTCAGTGCGGGCTGGATGGGGTCCCCCCTGGGCACCGCAGACCTAAGCTTGTTTAACTCCTACCTCTTAAAGGGACCGAGAAAAAATGACCTTTTCTGCACTCCAATGTAAGTCAATGGGGCGATTTTTTGGCTATGTGCTAGAAATGAAATTCAGTGCGGATTGGATGACAGGCACCCTAGGCACCCAGGATCGGCTTTAGTTTCACGTGTATCTCTTAAGCCGGCAGAGAAAACCCACCTGATATGCGCTCCACACAATTGAATAGAGACGCCGTTGATTTTCTATGGGAATTGCAGAAATGACTTCTAAGCCTCAAAATAATGACTTTTTTTCCTAAGGTGGTAGGAATGAAACTCAGTGCGGGCTGGATGGGGTCCCCCCTGGGCACCGCAGACCTAAGCTTGTTTAACTCCTACCTCTTAAAGGGACCGAGAAAAAATGACCTTTTCTGCACTCCAATGTAAGTCAATGGGGCGATTTTTTGGCTATGTGCTAGAAATGAAATTCAGTGCGGATTGGATGACAGGCACCCTAGGCACCCAGGATCGGCTTTAGTTTCACGTGTATCTCTTAAGCCGGCAGAGAAAACCCACCTGATATGCGCTCCACACAATTGAATAGAGACGCCGTTGATTTTCTATGGGAATTGCAGAAATGACTTCTAAGCCTCAAAATAATGACTTTTTTTCCTAAGGTGGTAGGAATGAAACTCAGTGCGGGCTGGATGGGGTCCCCCCTGGGCACCGCAGACCTAAGCTTGTTTAACTCCTACCTCTTAAAGGGACCGAGAAAAAATGACCTTTTCTGCACTCCAATGTAAGTCAATGGGGCGATTTTTTGGCTATGTGCTAGAAATGAAATTCAGTGCGGATTGGATGACAGGCACCCTAGGCACCCAGGATCGGCTTTAGTTTCACGTGTATCTCTTAAGCCGGCAGAGAAAACCCACCTGATATGCGCTCCACACAATTGAATAGAGACGCCGTTGATTTTCTATGGGAATTGCAGAAATGACTTCTAAGCCTCAAAATAATGACTTTTTTTCCTAAGGTGGTAGGAATGAAACTCAGTGCGGGCTGGATGGGGTCCCCCCTGGGCACCGCAGACCTAAGCTTGTTTAACTCCTACCTCTTAAAGGGACCGAGAAAAAATGACCTTTTCTGCACTCCAATGTAAGTCAATGGGGCGATTTTTTGGCTATGTGCTAGAAATGAAATTCAGTGCGGATTGGATGACAGGCACCCTAGGCACCCAGGATCGGCTTTAGTTTCACGTGTATCTCTTAAGCCGGCAGAGAAAACCCACCTGATATGCGCTCCACACAATTGAATAGAGACGCCGTTGATTTTCTATGGGAATTGCAGAAATGACTTCTAAGCCTCAAAATAATGACTTTTTTTCCTAAGGTGGTAGGAATGAAACTCAGTGCGGGCTGGATGGGGTCCCCCCTGGGCACCGCAGACCTAAGCTTGTTTAACTCCTACCTCTTAAAGGGACCGAGAAAAAATGACCTTTTCTGCACTCCAATGTAAGTCAATGGGGCGATTTTTTGGCTATGTGCTAGAAATGAAATTCAGTGCGGATTGGATGACAGGCACCCTAGGCACCCAGGATCGGCTTTAGTTTCACGTGTATCTCTTAAGCCGGCAGAGAAAACCCACCTGATATGCGCTCCACACAATTGAATAGAGACGCCGTTGATTTTCTATGGGAATTGCAGAAATGACTTCTAAGCCTCAAAATAATGACTTTTTTTCCTAAGGTGGTAGGAATGAAACTCAGTGCGGGCTGGATGGGGTCCCCCCTGGGCACCGCAGACCTAAGCTTGTTTAACTCCTACCTCTTAAAGGGACCGAGAAAAAATGACCTTTTCTGCACTCCAATGTAAGTCAATGGGGCGATTTTTTGGCTATGTGCTAGAAATGAAATTCAGTGCGGATTGGATGACAGGCACCCTAGGCACCCAGGATCGGCTTTAGTTTCACGTGTATCTCTTAAGCCGGCAGAGAAAACCCACCTGATATGCGCTCCACACAATTGAATAGAGACGCCGTTGATTTTCTATGGGAATTGCAGAAATGACTTCTAAGCCTCAAAATAATGACTTTTTTTCCTAAGGTGGTAGGAATGAAACTCAGTGCGGGCTGGATGGGGTCCCCCCTGGGCACCGCAGACCTAAGCTTGTTTAACTCCTACCTCTTAAAGGGACCGAGAAAAAATGACCTTTTCTGCACTCCAATGTAAGTCAATGGGGCGATTTTTTGGCTATGTGCTAGAAATGAAATTCAGTGCGGATTGGATGACAGGCACCCTAGGCACCCAGGATCGGCTTTAGTTTCACGTGTATCTCTTAAGCCGGCAGAGAAAACCCACCTGATATGCGCTCCACACAATTGAATAGAGACGCCGTTGATTTTCTATGGGAATTGCAGAAATGACTTCTAAGCCTCAAAATAATGACTTTTTTTCCTAAGGTGGTAGGAATGAAACTCAGTGCGGGCTGGATGGGGTCCCCCCTGGGCACCGCAGACCTAAGCTTGTTTAACTCCTACCTCTTAAAGGGACCGAGAAAAAATGACCTTTTCTGCACTCCAATGTAAGTCAATGGGGCGATTTTTTGGCTATGTGCTAGAAATGAAATTCAGTGCGGATTGGATGACAGGCACCCTAGGCACCCAGGATCGGCTTTAGTTTCACGTGTATCTCTTAAGCCGGCAGAGAAAACCCACCTGATATGCGCTCCACACAATTGAATAGAGACGCCGTTGATTTTCTATGGGAATTGCAGAAATGACTTCTAAGCCTCAAAATAATGACTTTTTTTCCTAAGGTGGTAGGAATGAAACTCAGTGCGGGCTGGATGGGGTCCCCCCTGGGCACCGCAGACCTAAGCTTGTTTAACTCCTACCTCTTAAAGGGACCGAGAAAAAATGACCTTTTCTGCACTCCAAAGTAAGTCAATGGGGCGATTTTTTGGCTATGTGCTAGAAATGAAATTCAGTGCGGATTGGATGACAGGCACCCTAGGCACCCAGGATCGGCTTTAGTTTCACGTGTATCTCTTAAGCCGGCAGAGAAAACCCACCTGATATGCGCTCCACACAATTGAATAGAGACGCCGTTGATTTTCTATGGGAATTGCAGAAATGACTTCTAAGCCTCAAAATAATGACTTTTTTTCCTAAGGTGGTAGGAATGAAACTCAGTGCGGGCTGGATGGGGTCCCCCCTGGGCACCGCAGACCTAAGCTTGTTTAACTCCTACCTCTTAAAGGGACCGAGAAAAAATGACCTTTTCTGCACTCCAATGTAAGTCAATGGGGCGATTTTTTGGCTATGTGCTAGAAATGAAATTCAGTGCGGATTGGATGACAGGCACCCTAGGCACCCAGGATCGGCTTTAGTTTCACGTGTATCTCTTAAGCCGGCAGAGAAAACCCACCTGATATGCGCTCCACACAATTGAATAGAGACGCCGTTGATTTTCTATGGGAATTGCAGAAATGACTTCTAAGCCTCAAAATAATGACTTTTTTTCCTAAGGTGGTAGGAATGAAACTCAGTGCGGGCTGGATGGGGTCCCCCCTGGGCACCGCAGACCTAAGCTTGTTTAACTCCTACCTCTTAAAGGGACCGAGAAAAAATGACCTTTTCTGCACTCCAATGTAAGTCAATGGGGCGATTTTTTGGCTATGTGCTAGAAATGAAATTCAGTGCGGATTGGATGACAGGCACCCTAGGCACCCAGGATCGGCTTTAGTTTCACGTGTATCTCTTAAGCCGGCAGAGAAAACCCACCTGATATGCGCTCCACACAATTGAATAGAGACGCCGTTGATTTTCTATGGGAATTGCAGAAATGACTTCTAAGCCTCAAAATAATGACTTTTTTTCCTAAGGTGGTAGGAATGAAACTCAGTGCGGGCTGGATGGGGTCCCCCCTGGGCACCGCAGACCTAAGCTTGTTTAACTCCTACCTCTTAAAGGGACCGAGAAAAAATGACCTTTTCTGCACTCCAATGTAAGTCAATGGGGCGATTTTTTGGCTATGTGCTAGAAATGAAATTCAGTGCGGATTGGATGACAGGCACCCTAGGCACCCAGGATCGGCTTTAGTTTCACGTGTATCTCTTAAGCCGGCAGAGAAAACCCACCTGATATGCGCTCCACACAATTGAATAGAGACGCCGTTGATTTTCTATGGGAATTGCAGAAATGACTTCTAAGCCTCAAAATAATGACTTTTTTTCCTAAGGTGGTAGGAATGAAACTCAGTGCGGGCTGGATGGGGTCCCCCCTGGGCACCGCAGACCTAAGCTTGTTTAACTCCTACCTCTTAAAGGGACCGAGAAAAAATGACCTTTTCTGCACTCCAATGTAAGTCAATGGGGCGATTTTTTGGCTATGTGCTAGAAATGAAATTCAGTGCGGATTGGATGACAGGCACCCTAGGCACCCAGGATCGGCTTTAGTTTCACGTGTATCTCTTAAGCCGGCAGAGAAAACCCACCTGATATGCGCTCCACACAATTGAATAGAGACGCCGTTGATTTTCTATGGGAATTGCAGAAATGACTTCTAAGCCTCAAAATAATGACTTTTTTTCCTAAGGTGGTAGGAATGAAACTCAGTGCGGGCTGGATGGGGTCCCCCCTGGGCACCGCAGACCTAAGCTTGTTTAACTCCTACCTCTTAAAGGGACCGAGAAAAAATGACCTTTTCTGCACTCCAATGTAAGTCAATGGGGCGATTTTTTGGCTATGTGCTAGAAATGAAATTCAGTGCGGATTGGATGACAGGCACCCTAGGCACCCAGGATCGGCTTTAGTTTCACGTGTATCTCTTAAGCCGGCAGAGAAAACCCACCTGATATGCGCTCCACACAATTGAATAGAGACGCCGTTGATTTTCTATGGGAATTGCAGAAATGACTTCTAAGCCTCAAAATAATGACTTTTTTTCCTAAGGTGGTAGGAATGAAACTCAGTGCGGGCTGGATGGGGTCCCCCCTGGGCACCGCAGACCTAAGCTTGTTTAACTCCTACCTCTTAAAGGGACCGAGAAAAAATGACCTTTTCTGCACTCCAATGTAAGTCAATGGGGCGATTTTTTGGCTATGTGCTAGAAATGAAATTCAGTGCGGATTGGATGACAGGCACCCTAGGCACCCAGGATCGGCTTTAGTTTCACGTGTATCTCTTAAGCCGGCAGAGAAAACCCACCTGATATGCGCTCCACACAATTGAATAGAGACGCCGTTGATTTTCTATGGGAATTGCAGAAATGACTTCTAAGCCTCAAAATAATGACTTTTTTTCCTAAGGTGGTAGGAATGAAACTCAGTGCGGGCTGGATGGGGTCCCCCCTGGGCACCGCAGACCTAAGCTTGTTTAACTCCTACCTCTTAAAGGGACCGAGAAAAAATGACCTTTTCTGCACTCCAATGTAAGTCAATGGGGCGATTTTTTGGCTATGTGCTAGAAATGAAATTCAGTGCGGATTGGATGACAGGCACCCTAGGCACCCAGGATCGGCTTTAGTTTCACGTGTATCTCTTAAGCCGGCAGAGAAAACCCACCTGATATGCGCTCCACACAATTGAATAGAGACGCCGTTGATTTTCTATGGGAATTGCAGAAATGACTTCTAAGCCTCAAAATAATGACTTTTTTTCCTAAGGTGGTAGGAATGAAACTCAGTGCGGGCTGGATGGGGTCCCCCCTGGGCACCGCAGACCTAAGCTTGTTTAACTCCTACCTCTTAAAGGGACCGAGAAAAAATGACCTTTTCTGCACTCCAATGTAAGTCAATGGGGCGATTTTTTGGCTATGTGCTAGAAATGAAATTCAGTGCGGATTGGATGACAGGCACCCTAGGCACCCAGGATCGGCTTTAGTTTCACGTGTATCTCTTAAGCCGGCAGAGAAAACCCACCTGATATGCGCTCCACACAATTGAATAGAGACGCCGTTGATTTTCTATGGGAATTGCAGAAATGACTTCTAAGCCTCAAAATAATGACTTTTTTTCCTAAGGTGGTAGGAATGAAACTCAGTGCGGGCTGGATGGGGTCCCCCCTGGGCACCGCAGACCTAAGCTTGTTTAACTCCTACCTCTTAAAGGGACCGAGAAAAAATGACCTTTTCTGCACTCCAATGTAAGTCAATGGGGCGATTTTTTGGCTATGTGCTAGAAATGAAATTCAGTGCGGATTGGATGACAGGCACCCTAGGCACCCAGGATCGGCTTTAGTTTCACGTGTATCTCTTAAGCCGGCAGAGAAAACCCACCTGATATGCGCTCCACACAATTGAATAGAGACGCCGTTGATTTTCTATGGGAATTGCAGAAATGACTTCTAAGCCTCAAAATAATGACTTTTTTTCCTAAGGTGGTAGGAATGAAACTCAGTGCGGGCTGGATGGGGTCCCCCCTGGGCACCGCAGACCTAAGCTTGTTTAACTCCTACCTCTTAAAGGGACCGAGAAAAAATGACCTTTTCTGCACTCCAATGTAAGTCAATGGGGCGATTTTTTGGCTATGTGCTAGAAATGAAATTCAGTGCGGATTGGATGACAGGCACCCTAGGCACCCAGGATCGGCTTTAGTTTCACGTGTATCTCTTAAGCCGGCAGAGAAAACCCACCTGATATGCGCTCCACACAATTGAATAGAGACGCCGTTGATTTTCTATGGGAATTGCAGAAATGACTTCTAAGCCTCAAAATAATGACTTTTTTTCCTAAGGTGGTAGGAATGAAACTCAGTGCGGGCTGGATGGGGTCCCCCCTGGGCACCGCAGACCTAAGCTTGTTTAACTCCTACCTCTTAAAGGGACCGAGAAAAAATGACCTTTTCTGCACTCCAATGTAAGTCAATGGGGCGATTTTTTGGCTATGTGCTAGAAATGAAATTCAGTGCGGATTGGATGACAGGCACCCTAGGCACCCAGGATCGGCTTTAGTTTCACGTGTATCTCTTAAGCCGGCAGAGAAAACCCACCTGATATGCGCTCCACACAATTGAATAGAGACGCCGTTGATTTTCTATGGGAATTGCAGAAATGACTTCTAAGCCTCAAAATAATGACTTTTTTTCCTAAGGTGGTAGGAATGAAACTCAGTGCGGGCTGGATGGGGTCCCCCCTGGGCACCGCAGACCTAAGCTTGTTTAACTCCTACCTCTTAAAGGGACCGAGAAAAAATGACCTTTTCTGCACTCCAATGTAAGTCAATGGGGCGATTTTTTGGCTATGTGCTAGAAATGAAATTCAGTGCGGATTGGATGACAGGCACCCTAGGCACCCAGGATCGGCTTTAGTTTCACGTGTATCTCTTAAGCCGGCAGAGAAAACCCACCTGATATGCGCTCCACACAATTGAATAGAGACGCCGTTGATTTTCTATGGGAATTGCAGAAATGACTTCTAAGCCTCAAAATAATGACTTTTTTTCCTAAGGTGGTAGGAATGAAACTCAGTGCGGGCTGGATGGGGTCCCCCCTGGGCACCGCAGACCTAAGCTTGTTTAACTCCTACCTCTTAAAGGGACCGAGAAAAAATGACCTTTTCTGCACTCCAATGTAAGTCAATGGGGCGATTTTTTGGCTATGTGCTAGAAATGAAATTCAGTGCGGATTGGATGACAGGCACCCTAGGCACCCAGGATCGGCTTTAGTTTCACGTGTATCTCTTAAGCCGGCAGAGAAAATCCACCTGATATGCGCTCCACACAATTGAATAGAGACGCCATTGATTTTCTATGGAATTGCAGAAATGACTTCTAAGCCTCAAAATAATGACTTTTTTTCCTAAGGTGGTAGGAATGAAACTCAGTGTGGGCTGGATGGGGTCCCCCCTGGGCACCGCAGACCTAAGCTTGTTTAACTCCTACCTCTTAAAGGGACCAGAAAAAATGACCTTTTCTGCACTCCAATGTAAGTCAATGGGGCGATTTTTTGGCTATGTGCTAGAAATGAAATTCAGTGCGGATTGGATGACAGGCACCCTAGGCACCCAGGATCGGCTTTAGTTTCACGTGTATCTCTTAAGCCGGCAGAGAAAACCCACCTGATATGCGCTCCACACAATTGAATTAGAGACGCCGTTGATTTTCTATGGGAATTGCAGAAATGACTTCTAAGCCTCAAAATAATGACTTTTTTTCCTAAGGTGGTAGGAATGAAACTCAGTGCGGGCTGGATGGGTCCCCCCTGGGCCACCACAGACCTAAGCTTGTTTAACTCCTACCTCTTAAAGGGACCGAGAAAAAATGACCTTTTCTGCACTCCAATGTAAGTCAATGGGGCGATTTTTTGGCTATGTGCTAGAAATGAAATTCAGTGCGGATTGGATGACAGGCACCCTAGGCACCCAGGATCGGCTTTAGTTTCACGTGTATCTCTTAAGCCGGCAGAGAAAACCCACCTGATATGCGCTCCACACAATTGAATTAGAGACGCCGTTGATTTTCTATGGGAATTGCAGAAATGACTTCTAAGCCTCAAAATAATGACTTTTTTTCCTAAGATGGTAGGAATGAAACTCAGTGCGGGCTGGATGGGGTCCCCCCTGGGCACTGTAGACCTAAGCTTGTTTAACTCCTACCTCTTAAAGGGACCGAGAAAAAATGACCTTTTCTGCACTCCAATGTAAGTCAATGGGGCGATTTTTTGGCTATGTGCTAGAAATGAAATTCAGTGCGGATTGGATGACAGGCACCCTAGGCACCCAGGATCGGCTTTAGTTTCACGTGTATCTCTTAAGCCGGCAGAGAAAACCCACCTGATATGCGCTCCACACAATTGAATAGAGACGCCGTTGATTTTCTATGGGAATTGCAGAAATGACTTCTAAGCCTCAAAATAATGACTTTTTTTCCTAAGGTGGTAGGAATGAAACTCAGTGTGGGCTGGATGGGGTCCCCCCTGGGCACCGCAGACCTAAGCTTGTTTAACTCCTACCTCTTAAAGGGACCGAGAAAAAATGACCTTTTCTGCACTCCAATGTAAGTCAATGGGGCGATTTTTTTGGCTATGTGCTAGAAATGAAATTCAGTGCGGATTGGATGACAGGCACCCTAGGCACCCAGGATCGGCTTTAGTTTCACGTGTATCTCTTAAGTCGGCAGAGAAAACCCACCTGATATGCGCTCCACACAATTGAATTAGAGACGCCGTTGATTTTCTATGGGAATTGCAGAAATGACTTCTAAGCCTCAAAATAATGACTTTTTTTCCTAAGGTGGTAGGAATGAAACTCAGTGCGGGCTGGATGGGGTCCCCCCTGGGCACCGCAGACCTAAGCTTGTTTAACTCCTACCTCTTAAAGGGACCGAGAAAAAATGACCTTTTCTGCACTCCAATGTAAGTCAATGGGGCGATTTTTTGGCTATGTGCTAGAAATGAAATTCAGTGCGGATTGGATGACAGGCACCCTAGGCACCCAGGATCGGCTTTAGTTTCACGTGTATCTCTTAAGCCGGCAGAGAAAACCCACCTGATATGCGCTCCACACAATTGAATTAGAGACGCCGTTGATTTTCTATGGGAATTGCAGAAATGACTTCTAAGCCTCAAAATAATGACTTTTTTTCCTAAGGTGGTAGGAATGAAACTCAGTGCGGGCTGGATGGGGTCCCCCCTGGGCACCGCAGACCTAAGCTTGTTTAAATCCTACCTCTTAAAGGGACCGAGAAAAAATGACCTTTTCTGCACTCCAATGTAAGTCAATGGGGCGATTTTTTGGCTATGTGCTAGAAATGAAATTCAGTGCGGATTGGATGACAGGCACCCTAGGCACCCAGGATCGGCTTTAGTTTCACGTGTATCTCTTAAGCCGGCAGAGAAAACCCACCTGATATGCGCTCCACACAATTGAATTAGAGACGCCGTTGATTTTCTATGGGAATTGCAGAAATGACTTCTAAGCCTCAAAATAATGACTTTTTTTCCTAAGGTGGTAGGAATGAAACTCAGTGCGGGCTGGATGGGGTCCCCCCTGGGCACCGCAGACCTAAGCTTGTTTAACTCCTACCTCTTAAAGGGACCGAGAAAAAAATGACCTTTTCTGCACTCCAATGTAAGTCAATGGGGCGATTTTTTGGCTATGTGCTAGAAATGAAATTCAGTGCGGATTGGATGACAGGCACCCTAAGCACCCAGGATCGGCTTTAGTTTCACGTGTATCTCTTAAGCCGGCAGAGAAAACCCACCTGATATGCGCTCCACACAATTGAATTAGAGACGCCGTTGATTTTCTATGGGAATTGCAGAAATGACTTCTAAGCCTCAAAATAATGACTTTTTTTTCCTAAGGTGGTAGGAATGAAACTCAGTGCGGGCTGGATGGGGTCCCCCCTGGGCACCGCAGACCTAAGCTTGTTTAACTCCTACCTCTTAAAGGGACCGAGAAAAAATGACCTTTTCTGCACTCCAATGTAAGTCAATGGGGCGATTTTTTGGCTATGTGCTAGAATTGAAATTCAGTGCGGATTGGATGACAGGCACCCTAGGTACCCAGGATCGCTTTAGTTTCATGTGTATCTCTTAAGCCGGCAGAGAAAACCCACCTGATATGCGCTCCACACAATTGAATAGAGACGCCGTTGATTTTCTATGGGAATTGCAGAAATGACTTCTAAGCCTCAAAATAATGACTTTTTTTTCCTAAGGTGGTAGGAATGAAACTCAGTGCGGGCTGGATGGGGTCCCCCCTGGGCACCGCAGACCTAAGCTTGTTTAACTCCTACCTCTTAAAGGGACCGAGAAAAAATGACCTTTTCTGCACTCCAATGTAAGTCAATGGGGCGATTTTTTGGCTATGTGCTAGAAATAAAATTCAGTGCGGATTGGATGACAGGCACCCTAGGCACCCAGGATCGGCTTTAGTTTCACGTGTATCTCTTAAGCCGGCAGAGAAAACCCACCTGATATGCGCTCCACACAATTGAATTAGAGACGCCGTTGATTTTCTATGGGAATTGCAGAAATGACTTCTAAGCCTCAAAATAATGACTTTTTTTCCTAAGATGGTAGGAATGAAACTCAGTGCGGGCTGGATGGGGTCCCCCCTGGGCACCGCAGACCTAAGCTTGTTTAACTCCTACCTCTTAAAGGGACCGAGAAAAAATGACCTTTTCTGCACTCCAATGTAAGTCAATGGGGCGATTTTTTGGCTATGTGCTAGAAATGAAATTCAGTGCGGATTGGATGACAGGCACCCTAGGCACCCAGGATCGGCTTTAGTTTCACGTGTATCTCTTAAGCCGGCAGAGAAAACCCACCTGATATGCGCTCCACACAATTGAATTAGAGACGCCGTTGATTTTCTATGGGAATTGCAGAAATGACTTCTAAGCCTCAAAATAATGACTTTTTTTCCTAAGGTGGTAGGAATAAAACTCAGTGCGGGCTGGATGGGGTCCCCCCTGGGCACCGCAGACCTAAGCTTGTTTAACTCCTACCTCTTAAAGGGACCGAGAAAAAAATGACCTTTTCTGCACTCCAATGTAAGTCAATGGGGCGATTTTTTGGCTATGTGCTAGAAATGAAATTCAGTGCGGATTGGATGACAGGCACCCTAGGCACCCAGGATCGGCTTTAGTTTCACGTGTATCTCTTAAGCCGGCAGAGAAAATCCACCTGATATGCGCTCCACACAATTGAATAGAGACGCCATTGATTTTCTATGGGAATTGCAGAAATGACTTCTAAGCCTCAAAATAATGACTTTTTTTCCTAAGGTGGTAGGAATGAAACTCAGTGTGGGCTGGATGGGGTCCCCCCTGGGCACCGCAGACCTAAGCTTGTTTAACTCCTACCTCTTAAAGGGACCGAGAAAAAATGACCTTTTCTGCACTCCAATGTAAGTCAATGGGGCGATTTTTTGGCTATGTGCTAGAAATGAAATTCAGTGCGGATTGGATGACAGGCACCCTAGGCACCCAGGATCGGCTTTAGTTTCACGTGTATCTCTTAAGCCGGCAGAGAAAACCCACCTGATATGCGCTCCACACAATTGAATTAGAGACGCCGTTGATTTTCTATGGGAATTGCAGAAATGACTTCTAAGCCTCAAAATAATGACTTTTTTTCCTAAGGTGGTAGGAATGAAACTCAGTGCGGGCTGGATGGGGTCCCCCCTGGGCACCGCAGACCTAAGCTTGTTTAACTCCTACCTCTTAAAGGGACCGAGAAAAAATGACCTTTTCTGCACTCCAATGTAAGTCAATGGGGCGATTTTTTGGCTATGTGCTAGAAATGAAATTCAGTGCGGATTGGATGACAGGCACCCTAGGCACCCAGGATCGGCTTTAGTTTCATGTGTATCTCTTAAGCCGGCAGAGAAAACCCACCTGATATGCGCTCCACACAATTGAATAGAGACGCCGTTGATTTTCTATGGGAATTGCAGAAATGACTTCTAAGCCTCATAATAATGACTTTTTTTTCCTAAGGTGGTAGGAATGAAACTCAGTGCGGGCTGGATGGGGTCCCCCCTGGGCACCGCAGACCTAAGCTTGTTTAACTCCTACCTCTTAAAGGGACCGAGAAAAAATGACCTTTTCTGCACTCCAATGTAAGTCAATGGGGCGATTTTTTGGCTATGTGCTAGAAATAAAATTCAGTGCGGATTGGATGACAGGCACCCTAGGCACCCAGGATCGGCTTTAGTTTCACGTGTATCTCTTAAGCCGGCAGAGAAAACCCACCTGATATGCGCTCCACACAATTGAATTAGAGACGCCGTTGATTTTCTATGGAATTGCAGAAATGACTTCTAAGCCTCAAAATAATGACTTTTTTTCCTAAGGTGGTAGGAATGAAACTCAGTGCGGGCTGGATGGGGTCCCCCCTGGGCACCGCAGACCTAAGCTTGTTTAACTCCTACCTCTTAAAGGGACCGAGAAAAAAATGACCTTTTCTGCACTCCAATGTAAGTCAATGGGGCGATTTTTTGGCTATGTGCTAGAAATGAAATTCAGTGCGGATTGGATGACAGGCACCCTAGGCACCCAGGATCGGCTTTAGTTTCACGTGTATCTCTTAAGCCGGCAGAGAAAACCCACCTGATATGCGCTCCACACAATTGAATTAGAGACGCCGTTGATTTTCTATGGGAATTGCAGAAATGACTTCTAAGCCTCAAAATAATGACTTTTTTTTCCTAAGGTGGTAGGAATAAAACTCAGTGCGGGCTGGATGGGGTCCCCCCTGGGCACCGCAGACCTAAGCTTGTTTAACTCCTACCTCTTAAAGGGACCGAGAAAAAAATGACCTTTTCTGCACTCCAATGTAAGTCAATGGGGCGTTTTTTTCTCTATGTGCTAGAAATGAAATTCAGTGCGGATTGGATGACAGGCACCCTAGGCACCCAGGATCGGCTTTAGTTTCACGTGTATCTCTTAAGCCGGCAGAGAAAATCCACCTGATATGCGCTCCACACAATTGAATAGAGACGCCATTGATTTTCTATGGGAATTGCAGAAATGACTTCTAAGCCTCAAAATAATGACTTTTTTTCCTAAGGTGGTAGGAATGAAACTCAGTGTGGGCTGGATGGGGTCCCCCCTGGGCACCGCAGACCTAAGCTTGTTTAACTCCTACCTCTTAAAGGGACCGAGAAAAAATGACCTTTTCTGCACTCCAATGTAAGTCAATGGGGCGATTTTTTGGCTATGTGCTAGAAATGAAATTCAGTGCGGATTGGATGACAGGCACCCTAGGCACCCAGGATCGGCTTTAGTTTCACGTGTATCTCTTAAGTCGGCAGAGAAAACCCACCTGATATGCGCTCCACACAATTGAATTAGAGACGCCGTTGATTTTCTATGGGAATTGCAGAAATGACTTCTAAGCCTCAAAATAATGACTTTTTTTCCTAAGGTGGTAGGAATGAAACTCAGTGCGGGCTGGATGGGGTCCCCCCTGGGCACCGCAGACCTAAGCTTGTTTAACTCCTACCTCTTAAAGGGACCGAGAAAAAATGACCTTTTCTGCACTCCAATGTAAGTCAATGGGGCGATTTTTTGGCTATGTGCTAGAAATGAAATTCAGTGCGGATTGGATGACAGGCACCCTAGGCACCCAGGATCGGCTTTAGTTTCACGTGTATCTCTTAAGCCGGCAGAGAAAACCCACCTGATATGCGCTCCACACAATTGAATTAGAGACGCCGTTGATTTTCTATGGGAATTGCAGAAATGACTTCTAAGCCTCAAAATAATGACTTTTTTTCCTAAGGTGGTAGGAATGAAACTCAGTGCGGGCTGGATGGGGTCCCCCCTGGCACCGCAGACCTAAGCTTGTTTAACTCCTACCTCTTAAAGGGACCGAGAAAAAAATGACCTTTTCTGCACTCCAATGTAAGTCAATGGGGCGATTTTTTGGCTATGTGCTAGAAATGAAATTCAGTGCGGATTGGATGACAGGCACCCTAAGCACCCAGGATCGGCTTTAGTTTCACGTGTATCTCTTAAGCCGGCAGAGAAAACCCACCTGATATGCGCTCCACACAATTGAATTAGAGACGCCGTTGATTTTCTATGGGAATTGCAGAAATGACTTCTAAGCCTCAAAATAATGACTTTTTTTTCCTAAGGTGGTAGGAATGAAACTCAGTGCGGGCTGGATGGGGTCCCCCCTGGGCACCGCAGACCTAAGCTTGTTTAACTCCTACCTCTTAAAGGGACCGAGAAAAAATGACCTTTTCTGCACTCCAATGTAAGTCAATGGGGCGATTTTTTGGCTATGTGCTAGAATTGAAATTCAGTGCGGATTGGATGACAGGCACCCTAGGTACCCAGGATCGGCTTTAGTTTCATGTGTATCTCTTAAGCCGGCAGAGAAAACCCACCTGATATGCGCTCCACACAATTGAATAGAGACGCCGTTGATTTTCTATGGGAATTGCAGAAATGACTTCTAAGCCTCATAATAATGACTTTTTTTTCCTAAGGTGGTAGGAATGAAACTCAGTGCGGGCTGGATGGGGTCCCCCCTGGGCACCGCAGACCTAAGCTTGTTTAACTCCTACCTCTTAAAGGGACCGAGAAAAAATGACCTTTTCTGCACTCCAATGTAAGTCAATGGGGCGATTTTTTGGCTATGTGCTAGAAATAAAATTCAGTGCGGATTGGATGACAGGCACCCTAGGCACCCAGGATCGGCTTTAGTTTCACGTGTATCTCTTAAGCCGGCAGAGAAAACCCACCTGATATGCGCTCCACACAATTGAATTAGAGACGCCGTTGATTTTCTATGGGAATTGCAGAAATGACTTCTAAGCCTCAAAATAATGACTTTTTTTCCTAAGGTGGTAGGAATGAAACTCAGTGCGGGCTGGATGGGGTCCCCCCTGGGCACCGCAGACCTAAGCTTGTTTAACTCCTACCTCTTAAAGGGACCGAGAAAAAATGACCTTTTCTGCACTCCAATGTAAGTCAATGGGGCGATTTTTTGGCTATGTGCTAGAAATGAAATTCAGTGCGGATTGGATGACAGGCACCCTAGGCACCCAGGATCGGCTTTAGTTTCACGTGTATCTCTTAAGCCGGCAGAGAAAACCCACCTGATATGCGCTCCACACAATTGAATTAGAGACGCCGTTGATTTTCTATGGGAATTGCAGAAATGACTTCTAAGCCTCAAAATAATGACTTTTTTTTCCTAAGGTGGTAGGAATAAAACTCAGTGCGGACTGGATGGGGTCCCCCCTGGGCACCGCAGACCTAAGCTTGTTTAACTCCTACCTCTTAAAGGGACCGAGAAAAAATGACCTTTTCTGCACTCCAATGTAAGTCAATGGGGCGATTTTTTGGCTATGTGCTAGAAATGAAATTCAGTGCGGATTGGATGACAGGCACCCTAGGCACCCAGGATCGGCTTTAGTTTCACGTGTATCTCTTAAGCCGGCAGAGAAAATCCACCTGATATGCGCTCCACACAATTGAATAGAGACGCCATTGATTTTCTATGGGAATTGCAGAAATGACTTCTAAGCCTCAAAATAATGACTTTTTTTCCTAAGGTGGTAGGAATGAAACTCAGTGTGGGCTGGATGGGGTCCCCCCTGGGCACCGCAGACCTAAGCTTGTTTAACTCCTACCTCTTAAAGGGACCGAGAAAAAATGACCTTTTCTGCACTCCAATGTAAGTCAATGGGGCGATTTTTTGGCTATGTGCTAGAAATGAAATTCAGTGCGGATTGGATGACAGGCACCCTAGGCACCCAGGATCGGCTTTAGTTTCACGTGTATCTCTTAAGCCGGCAGAGAAAACCCACCTGATATGCGCTCCACACAATTGAATTAGAGACGCCGTTGATTTTCTATGGGAATTGCAGAAATGACTTCTAAGCCTCAAAATAATGACTTTTTTCCTAAGGTGGTAGGAATGAAACTCAGTGCGGGCTGGATGGGGTCCCCCCTGGGCACCGCAGACCTAAGCTTGTTTAACTCCTACCTCTTAAAGGGACCGAGAAAAAATGACCTTTTCTGCACTCCAATGTAAGTCAATGGGGCGATTTTTGGCTATGTGCTAGAAATGAAATTCAGTGCGGATTGGATGACAGGCACCCTAGGCACCCAGGATCGGCTTTAGTTTCATGTGTATCTCTTAAGCCGGCAGAGAAAACCCACCTGATATGCGCTCCACACAATTGAATAGAGACGCCGTTGATTTTCTATGGGAATTGCAGAAATGACTTCTAAGCCTCATAATAATGACTTTTTTTTCCTAAGGTGGTAGGAATGAAACTCAGTGCGGGCTGGATGGGGTCCCCCCTGGGCACCGCAGACCTAAGCTTGTTTAACTCCTACCTCTTAATGGGACCGAGAAAAAATGACCTTTTCTGCACTCCAATGTAAGCCAATGGGGCGATTTTTTGGCTATGTGCTAGAAATAAAATTCAGATTGGGGTTAGACGATCCCAACCTTGTGGGAGGTATTGGTTATAATCAAAAAGTGTGCCCTAAGGCTGAATACCGGCTTGCCCCAAGGTAAAACATAACTTTTATTTAGTTTATTAATTAAATACAAACGTGAGTGATGGTGTATAATACAGTGTTTAAACTAAAATAGACTTATGCTCATATACGTATATCGTTATAGGCAATGAGTAATGTACCCAGGTAATATTTTGCTGCTGGGATGACTGTACAATGCTATAGTGGTTGACTCAGTGCTGAGAATACTATAGGCTGGTTATCACAATATCGACGTTTAAACTGCTATGCTTTATATGAAAGCATTAAGCTAGTTATGCCGATAAGTGTGCTGTCTGTATTGTAGAGACCAAGCTCCGTACTGTGTAAAGATATCAATAGTACTGCGGATGAGTAACTGATTTTTATCGCGGAGATGCAGCTCCGTACTGGATGAGGAAGCTATCAGTGCTGCAGGTCAATGCTGCGCTGACAGCGTATAACAGCGTATGAAGAACTGTTATAGGTTACGATCACGCAGATATTGGTGAGCACTGTAGGTCAAACTGAGCTTGTGGTGAAACGGGATCGCTGTACACTGGCCGGGATATGACACAGCCGGCAAGATGTGCCGATAGTGGCTGTGATAATGCTCAGCCTAAGAGCCCAAACTTGGTGCTACTAAGTGTACTGTTCAGCCCCCACTACATTCACTTGACAGTTACTGATAGTATATTATTAAGCATAAGTCTAAGTTAAAATAGCCATGGCCTCCCTGCTGACTAGTTTCGTCGGCAACACTCCGACTTTATCAAAGTTGGCGCTGGCGGGCGGGACTCTGGCAGATGATTTATACATCGCTCAGGTAACATCGCCCCTGATCGTATGGGCATAAACCAATCATAGGTCCGGGATTGTGAAAAGGGGAAGGGCAATATGTGAATACAGAGTGAGGGGGACGGGTCCATATTCAAAGTTCGCGGGGATTTGGACAACCCCGCCTCCTTGGCAGTTACTGGCATTATCTCCAGAGCTTGATTTTTTGTCCAAGTTGACGCGCATGCGCGTGGACTTAGTGCAAGTTCTCGCTACTAGTATGCGATCGCGGACTTTTATGTCTAAGTTGACGCGCATGCGCGTGGACTTAGTGCAATTTCTCGCTACTAGTATGCGATCGCGGACTTAGACGAATTCAGAGAGGTTGCTGTGTACAGCGCATGCGTTGGGACATAGTGTGTAATTGCGGACTTAGACCGATTCAGAAGACGCATGCGTGAGGACTTAGTGCGTGTACAGATGTCGGCACTGACATGGGGACTTAGTGCATATTTTGATATCTGAAGTCCACAGCGCTGTCATCGAGTAACGGACCCTATGAAGAACAAATGTAAGGGGAGCAGCATGTAAGTAGTTGGAGGGAAGAATTAATTTTCATACTTATAGTTGGAAGATGATTGGGAATTAGGACCTATAATTGTTTGGTATATGTACTTTGTATTTGCCCAGATCAGATGTGAACACTGTGAACATCCGCTGTACAGAAATTGTTATTAAAGGAATGGAGTAAAGGTGAATCCCTCATTAAGCCCATGCGGGGCCAAAGTGTGTAAACGGTAAATCCATCGTGCCTCGGCTTGGAGTAACTTTAGATCTAAATCTCCTTTTCGTGGTCCGAGACGTATGGATTCGATCCCCCAGAACGTCAGGCCTTTGGGGTCGCCATTGTGATGTTCATTAATATGCCGGGCTATACTGGTTTCAGTCCTGGTCCGTATATTACTTAAATGTGATCCTATACGATTTCGAAATTGTTGAACAGTTTTGCCAATATACAGTAAATTGCACGGGCACTTGGCCGCGTATACAATAGCTTTCGTTTGACAATTAATGAATTGTCGAATTGTATATGTTTTTTGGTCCATCGGATTAGTGAACGTCTTGGTTTTGGGTAAGTATTTGCAATAACTACAGGTACCACAGGGATAAGAGCCCTTGATGTCAGACTTTAGCCATGTGGTAACTGAACGTCTTGCGGATGGATTTGAGAAGTGGCTGTGGACTAATTGGTCCCTGAGATTTCGTCCTCTCCTATATGTAATGCTGGGAGTGGTTGGTAACACATCTCTAAGGTCGGGATCAGCCTGTAGTATCGGCCAATATTGTTGGATGATTTGTCGGACCCTATGATGTCCAGAGTCGAATGTGCCAATACATCTAATGGTCTTAGGCGATGTGGTGGTATATTTGTTTTTATTGAGTAGACTGTTCCTATCAGTTGTTTTGGCTCGGTGGAAGGCCCGATGCAGAGCTTTTTTAGGGTATCCCTTGCTTAGAAACCTATGATATAGTGTGTTGCACTCATCCAGAAATGCTTGCTCAGTAGAGCAATTCCTGCGTGCTCTCAAGTACTGGCCCACCGGGATTCCTCTCTTGAGGGGTGCCGGGTGGAAACTGCGCCACTGTAAGAAGTTATTAGTGGCTGTAGGTTTGCGAAAGATGCTAGTAGAGAGGTCACCGTTAGTACCAATCGATATAGTGAGATCAAGGAAATTGATGCTGGTAGTATGGATCTCACTAGTGAGGACTAGGCCAATCTTGTTGGTGTTGAGGGCTTTAACGAAATCATTAAAGAGCGCTACATCTCCGTCCCATAGAATAAGGACATCATCGATGTAGCGCCCCCATAATATGATATGGTCTGTGAATTTTTGTAGATCGTCATTGAACACATGGGTAGCCTCCCACCAACCAAGATAAAGATTTGCATATGTTGGGGCACAACTAGTGCCCATGGCCGTGCCTGTCTTTTGGAGGTAGAATTTTTGATCGAATATGAAAAAATTGTGGGTTAACAAATACCGTAATAGCTGTATGATGAATTCGTTATGGGGGACAAATGTATTTCCTCTACTAGAGAGGTAGTGCTTAACTGCATTGAGGCCATATTCGTGCTGAATGCTAGTATATAATGCTTCCACATCCAAACTAGCTAGCATCACTCCCGGGGGGACAGATACATCTTGAAGTTTTTTTACTGTTTCGGTGGTGTCTTTAAGGTATGAAGGCATCGTCTCTACAAATGGAGCCAGTACTTGGTCGACATATTTACTGATCCCTTCAGTTAGACAGTTGTTTCCAGATACAATCGGTCGTCCTGGTATGGGCGTACGTTGTTTGTGTATCTTCGGGAGGGCGTAAAATGTCGCCAGAGTGGGAACTTGGTTAAACATGGCTTTAAACTCAAGATCTGAGATGAGTCTGTTGTTTTTAGCTTCGGTAAGTATATTTTTCAGCTCGTTTATGAATTGTTTGGAAGGATCTGTAGGTAATACCTCATAGGTTTGTGTGTCGTTCAGAAGTCGAAGACACATTTGTCGATAGTCTTCTTTCGCCATGACCACCACATTGCCGCCTTTATCCGACGGTTTAATTTCTATGTCTGCGTTTGTGGTTAGATGTTTAAGTGCTTGGGTTTCTTGATGTGTTAAATTCATGTTGGCTTTGGTTAATCTAGCTTCAGTTTTTTGGAGATCATTGCAGACCAGATTCACAAATTTCTCTATATTGTGAAATGTCACGAGAGATGGAGTGAACAGTGACTTAGGTCTCAAGTTGGTAGTAGGGGCCGCAAATTCACGTATACCAGTCTCATTCTCAGTTTGTAAACTGAATAGAGTTTCTATAGCTTCTCTTTCTTTGGTGGACAGGTTGGATGGATTAGCTTGTCTGTGTTTGTAAAATTTATGCAGGGCCAGTTTCCGAGCAAATAAGTTGATATCTTTAGTCCAAGTAAATTTATCGAACACTGGGGTAGGAGTAAAGGACAGCCCTTTTTCTAAGACCCTAATCTCTTGTTCAGACAAGCTAATGGAAGATAGATTAATGATCTGAGGTTTCGTGATGTTTAGTATCGTTGATTCTTGTAGGCCCATTGGCTTCGGTCCCGAAGCTGTGCCGGGCCTAAAAAATGACTCACATGGGGTGCTTGCATAGTCTGTGGGTTGTAAATAGGTTGTGATTGTGTTTGTCCCAGTGAAGGTGTCTGAACAGCATTCAAAACAGAATTGGTATGTGAGGATGATGTAGAGGAAGTGCTTAATGGTTGTGCTGATATATTGTTTGTGTTCTGGACAGGTGCGGTTCCTTGTGATTGGTGTTGTTGGGGTACTTGGTGAACAGTGGGGGTTGGTGTCCATGTTGGGTTGTGAGGGTGTATCTGTTGTCCTCTATTTCTTGGTTTACGAGGTTTCTTGTGATTGAAGTTACGAGGTTTGTAACGTTGGTGGTTAGAGTAATCTGGTTGGGTTGAGTCTTCAGTGCCAGAATAGTCAGACTCGGAGTAGTCAGAGAATTGATGTCTAGGAGTGTTCGTGATATCCTTATAAATCTCGCCTGTCTCGAAGTCCCTTTTGTCGCGGATATATTTGCGATGTTTTCGTTCTTTGATTTCTGATTGAAAAATTTCTATGTGCCTTTGTAGTCTGGTCTCGTAATTGGTGAACTCGGGGTTGGTATTGAAAAACTGAATCTGTTGTAATTGTGTCTCCAATTGTGTATTGAGTTTGGTCAAAACTGTTTTTTCATAAGTCAATAGGTATTCTAACATTCTTAGGGAGTTGGCTGTCATAAGTTCATGCCATCCCTTCATGAATTCGACATCTTCTTGATGTGCATTGGGACGAGTGTTGATCCTAAGTCCTCGATATACAATTTTTTGATCAATATAGGTTTGAAGGCTGCTGATCTCCCACCACGATCTTATATAGCTTTTATAAGTCTTCTGTAGCTCTTTAAAAGCAGTGTTTATGTCAATGCTATTTAGGGGGAGATCTGCAAGTGAAAAGACCTGGTTCGCTGCACTTTGGAGGGATTCTATCGATACTATATTTGAGAGGAAACTGGCCATAATACGTAACCGTATTCAAAATCAGTTATAATTGGGTATATCTGTTCCACCGTCGGTGGGAGCGGGATCAGAGATGAGAGGGATAACTCTCAATATCACAGATTGGGGTTAGACGATCCCAACCTTGTGGGAGGTATTGGTTATAATCAAAAAGTGTGCCCTAAGGCTGAATACCGGCTTGCCCCAAGGTAAAACATAACTTTTATTTAGTTTATTAATAAAAATACAAACGTGAGTGATGGTGTATAATACAGTGTTTAAACTAAAATAGACTTATGCTCATATACGTATATCGTTATAGGCAATGAGTAATGTACCCAGGTAATATTTTGCTGCTGGGATGACTGTACAATGCTATAGTGGTTGACTCAGTGCTGAGAATACTATAGGCTGGTTATCACAATATCGACGTTTAAACTGCTATGCTTTATATGAAAGCATTAAGCTAGTTATGCCGATAAGTGTGCTGTCTGTATTGTAGAGACCAAGCTCCGTACTGTGTAAAGATATCAATAGTACTGCGGATGAGTAACTGATTTTTATCGCGGAGATGCAGCTCCGTACTGGATGAGGAAGCTATCAGTGCTGCAGGTCAATGCTGCGCTGACAGCGTATAACAGCGTATGAAGAACTGTTATAGGTTACGATCACGCAGATATTGGTGAGCACTGTAGGTCAAACTGAGCTTGTGGTGAAACGGGATCGCTGTACACTGGCCGGGATATGACACAGCCGGCAAGATGTGCCGATAGTGGCTGTGATAATGCTCAGCCTAAGAGCCCAAACTTGGTGCTACTAAGTGTACTGTTCAGCCCCCACTACATTCACTTGACAGTTACTGATAGTATATTATTAAGCATAAGTCTAAGTTAAAATAGCCATGGCCTCCCTGCTGACTAGTTTCGTCGGCAACACTCCGACTTTATCAAAGTTGGCGCTGGCGGGCGGGACTCTGGCAGATGATTTATACATCGCTCAGGTAACATCGCCCCTGATCGTATGGGCATAAACCAATCATAGGTCCGGGATTGTGAAAAGGGGAAGGGCAATATGTGAATACAGAGTGAGGGGGACGGGTCCATATTCAAAGTTCGCGGGGATTTGGACAACCCCGCCTCCTTGGCAGTTACTGGCATTATCTCCAGAGCTTGATTTTTTGTCCAAGTTGACGCGCATGCGCGTGGACTTAGTGCAAGTTCTCGCTACTAGTATGCGATCGCGGACTTTTATGTCTAAGTTGACGCGCATGCGCGTGGACTTAGTGCAATTTCTCGCTACTAGTATGCGATCGCGGACTTAGACGAATTCAGAGAGGTTGCTGTGTACAGCGCATGCGTTGGGACATAGTGTGTAATTGCGGACTTAGACCGATTCAGAAGACGCATGCGTGAGGACTTAGTGCGTGTACAGATGTCGGCACTGACATGGGGACTTAGTGCATATTTTGATATCTGAAGTCCACAGCGCTGTCATCGAGTAACGGACCCTATGAAGAACAAATGTAAGGGGAGCAGCATGTAAGTAGTTGGAGGGAAGAATTAATTTTCATACTTATAGTTGGAAGATGATTGGGAATTAGGACCTATAATTGTTTGGTATATGTACTTTGTATTTGCCCAGATCAGATGTGAACACTGTGAACATCCGCTGTACAGAAATTGTTATTAAAGGAATGGAGTAAAGGTGAATCCCTCATTAAGCCCATGCGGGGCCAAAGTGTGTAAACGGTAAATCCATCGTGCCTCGGCTTGGAGTAACTTTAGATCTAAATCTCCTTTTCGTGGTCCGAGACGTATGGATTCGATCCCCCAGAACGTCAGGCCTTTGGGGTCGCCATTGTGATGTTCATTAATATGCCGGGCTATACTGGTTTCAGTCCTGGTCCGTATATTACTTAAATGTGATCCTATACGATTTCGAAATTGTTGAACAGTTTTGCCAATATACAGTAAATTGCACGGGCACTTGGCCGCGTATACAATAGCTTTCGTTTGACAATTAATGAATTGTCGAATTGTATATGTTTTTTGGTCCATCGGATTAGTGAACGTCTTGGTTTTGGGTAAGTATTTGCAATAACTACAGGTACCACAGGGATAAGAGCCCTTGATGTCAGACTTTAGCCATGTGGTAACTGAACGTCTTGCGGATGGATTTGAGAAGTGGCTGTGGACTAATTGGTCCCTGAGATTTCGTCCTCTCCTATATGTAATGCTGGGAGTGGTTGGTAACACATCTCTAAGGTCGGGATCAGCCTGTAGTATCGGCCAATATTGTTGGATGATTTGTCGGACCCTATGATGTCCAGAGTCGAATGTGCCAATACATCTAATGGTCTTAGGCGATGTGGTGGTATATTTGTTTTTATTGAGTAGACTGTTCCTATCAGTTGTTTTGGCTCGGTGGAAGGCCCGATGCAGAGCTTTTTTATTGTATCCCTTGCTTAGAAACCTATGATATAGTGTGTTGCACTCATCCAGAAATGCTTGCTCAGTAGAGCAATTCCTGCGTGCTCTCAAGTACTGGCCCACCGGGATTCCCATCAAGGGCTCTTATCCCTGTGGTACCTGTAGTTATTGCAAATACTTACCCAAAACCAAGACGTTCACTAATCCGATGGACCAAAAAACATATACAATTCGACAATTCATTAATTGTCAAACGAAAGCTATTGTATACGCGGCCAAGTGCCCGTGCAATTTACTGTATATTGGCAAAACTGTTCAACAATTTCGAAATCGTATAGGATCACATTTAAGTAATATACGGACCAGGACTGAAACCAGTATAGCCCGGCATATTAATGAACATCACAATGGCGACCCCAAAGGCCTGACGTTCTGGGGGATCGAATCCATACGTCTCGGACCACGAAAAGGAGATTTAGATCTAAAGTTACTCCAAGCCGAGGCACGATGGATTTACCGTTTACACACTTTGGCCCCGCATGGGCTTAATGAGGGATTCACCTTTACTCCATTCCTTTAATAACAATTTCTGTACAGCGGATGTTCACAGTGTTCACATCTGATCTGGGCAAATACAAAGTACATATACCAAACAATTATAGGTCCTAATTCCCAATCATCTTCCAACTATAAGTATGAAAATTAATTCTTCCCTCCAACTACTTACATGCTGCTCCCCTTACATTTGTTCTTCATAGGGTCCGTTACTCGATGACAGCGCTGTGGACTTCAGATATCAAAATATGCACTAAGTCCCCATGTCAGTGCCGACATCTGTACACGCACTAAGTCCTCACGCATGCGTCTTCTGAATCGGTCTAAGTCCGCAATTACACACTATGTCCCAACGCATGCGCTGTACACAGCAACCTCTCTGAATTCGTCTAAGTCCGCGATCGCATACTAGTAGCGAGAAATTGCACTAAGTCCACGCGCATGCGCGTCAACTTAGACATAAAAGTCCGCGATCGCATACTAGTAGCGAGAACTTGCACTAAGTCCACGCGCATGCGCGTCAACTTGGACAAAAAATCAAGCTCTGGAGATAATGCCAGTAACTGCCAAGGAGGCGGGGTTGTCCAAATCCCCGCGAACTTTGAATATGGACCCGTCCCCCTCACTCTGTATTCACATATTGCCCTTCCCCTTTTCACAATCCCGGACCTATGATTGGTTTATGCCCATACGATCAGGGGCGATGTTACCTGAGCGATGTATAAATCATCTGCCAGAGTCCCGCCCGCCAGCGCCAACTTTGATAAAGTCGGAGTGTTGCCGACGAAACTAGTCAGCAGGGAGGCCATGGCTATTTTAACTTAGACTTATGCTTAATAATATACTATCAGTAACTGTCAAGTGAATGTAGTGGGGGCTGAACAGTACACTTAGTAGCACCAAGTTTGGGCTCTTAGGCTGAGCATTATCACAGCCACTATCGGCACATCTTGCCGGCTGTGTCATATCTCGGCCAGTGTACAGCGATCCCGTTTCACCACAAGCTCAGTTTGACCTACAGTGCTCACCAATATCTGCGTGATCGTAACCTATAACAGTTCTTCATACGCTGTTATACGCTGTCAGCGCAGCATTGACCTGCAGCACTGATAGCTTCCTCATCCAGTACGGAGCTGCATCTCCGCGATAAAAATCAGTTACTCATCCGCAGTACTATTGATATCTTTACACAGTACGGAGCTTGGTCTCTACAATACAGACAGCACACTTATCGGCATAACTAGCTTAATGCTTTCATATAAAGCATAGCAGTTTAAACGTCGATATTGTGATAACCAGCCTATAGTATTCTCAGCACTGAGTCAACCACTATAGCATTGTACAGTCATCCCAGCAGCAAAATATTACCTGGGTACATTACTCATTGCCTATAACGATATACGTATATGAGCATAAGTCTATTTTAGTTTAAACACTGTATTATACACCATCACTCACGTTTGTATTTTTATTAATAAACTAAATAAAAGTTATGTTTTACCTTGGGGCAAGCCGGTATTCAGCCTTAGGGCACACTTTTTGAGAAATAAAATTCAGTGCGGATTGGATGACAGGCACCCTAGGCACCCAGGATCGGCTTTAGTTTCACGTGTATCTCTTAAGCCGGCAGAGAAAACCCACCTGATATGCGCTCCACACAATTGAATTAGAGACGCCGTTGATTTTCTATGGGAATTGCAGAAATGACTTCTAAGCCTCAAAATAATGACTTTTTTTCCTAAGGTGGTAGGAATGAAACTCAGTGCGGGCTGGATGGGGTCCCCCCTGGGCACCGCAGACCTAAGCTTGTTTAACTCCTACCTCTTAAAGGGACCGAGAAAAAATGACCTTTTCTGCACTCCAATGTAAGTCAATGGGGCGATTTTTTGGCTATGTGCTAGAAATGAAATTCAGTGCGGATTGGATGACAGGCACCCTAGGCACCCAGGATCGGCTTTAGTTTCACGTGTATCTCTTAAGCCGGCAGAGAAAACCCACCTGATATGCGCTCCACACAATTGAATTAGAGACGCCGTTGATTTTCTATGGGAATTGCAGAAATGACTTCTAAGCCTCAAAATAATGACTTTTTTTTCCTAAGGTGGTAGGAATAAAACTCAGTGCGGGCTGGATGGGGTCCCCCCTGGGCACCGCAGACCTAAGCTTGTTTAACTCCTACCTCTTAAAGGGACCGAGAAAAAAATGACCTTTTCTGCACTCCAATGTAAGTCAATGGGGCGTTTTTTTCTCTATGTGCTAGAAATGAAATTCAGTGCGGATTGGATGACAGGCACCCTAGGCACCCAGGATCGGCTTTAGTTTCACGTGTATCTCTTAAGCCGGCAGAGAAAATCCACCTGATATGCGCTCCACACAATTGAATAGAGACGCCATTGATTTTCTATGGGAATTGCAGAAATGACTTCTAAGCCTCAAAATAATGACTTTTTTTCCTAAGGTGGTAGGAATGAAACTCAGTGTGGGCTGGATGGGGTCCCCCCTGGGCACCGCAGACCTAAGCTTGTTTAACTCCTACCTCTTAAAGGGACCGAGAAAAAATGACCTTTTCTGCACTCCAATGTAAGTCAATGGGGCGATTTTTTGGCTATGTGCTAGAAATGAAATTCAGTGCGGATTGGATGACAGGCACCCTAGGCACCCAGGATCGGCTTTAGTTTCACGTGTATCTCTTAAGTCGGCAGAGAAAACCCACCTGATATGCGCTCCACACAATTGAATTAGAGACGCCGTTGATTTTCTATGGGAATTGCAGAAATGACTTCTAAGCCTCAAAATAATGACTTTTTTTCCTAAGGTGGTAGGAATGAAACTCAGTGCGGGCTGGATGGGGTCCCCCCTGGGCACCGCAGACCTAAGCTTGTTTAACTCCTACCTCTTAAAGGGACCGAGAAAAAATGACCTTTTCTGCACTCCAATGTAAGTCAATGGGGCGATTTTTTGGCTATGTTCTAGAAATGAAATTCAGTGCGGATTGGATGACAGGCACCCTAGGCACCCAGGATCGGCTTTAGTTTCACGTGTATCTCTTAAGCCGGCAGAGAAAACCCACCTGATATGCGCTCCACACAATTGAATTAGAGACGCCGTTGATTTTCTATGGGAATTGCAGAAATGACTTCTAAGCCTCAAAATAATGACTTTTTTTCCTAAGATGGTAGGAATGAAACTCAGTGCGGGCTGGATGGGGTCCCACCTGGGCACCGCAGACCTAAACTTGTTTAACTCCTACCTCTTAAAGGGACCAAGAAAAAATGACCTTTTCTGCACTCCAATGTAAGTCAATGTGGCGATTTTTTTGGCTATGTGCTAGAAATGAAATTCAGTGCGGATTGGATGACAGGCACCCTAGGCACCCAGGATCGGCTTTAGTTTCACGTGTATCTCTTAAGCCGGCAGAGAAAACCCACCTGATATGCGCTCCACACAATTGAATTAGAGACGCCGTTGATTTTCTATGGGAATTGCAGAAATGACTTCTAAGCCTCAAAATAATGACTTTTTTTCCTAAGGTGGTAGGAATGAAACTCAGTGCGGGCTGGATGGGGTCCCCCCTGGGCACCGCAGACCTAAGCTTGTTTAACTCCTACCTCTTAAAGGGACCGAGAAAAAATGACCTTTTCTGCACTCCAATGTAAGTCAATGGGGCGATTTTTTGGCTATGTGCTAGAAATGAAATTCAGTGCGGATTGGATGACAGGCACCCTAGGCACCCAGGATCGGCTTTAGTTTCACGTGTATCTCTTAAGCCGGCAGAGAAAACCCACCTGATATGCGCTCCACACAATTGAATTAGAGACGCCGTTGATTTTCTATGGGAATTGCAGAAATGACTTCTAAGCCTCAAAATAATGACTTTTTTTCCTAAGGTGGTAGGAATGAAACTCAGTGCGGGCTGGATGGGGTCCCCCCTGGGCACCGCAGACCTAAGCTTGTTTAACTCCTACCTCTTAAAGGGACCGAGAAAAAATGACCTTTTCTGCACTCCAATGTAAGTCAATGGGGCGATTTTTTGGCTATGTGCTAGAAATGAAATTCAGTGCGGATTGGATGACAGGCACCCTAGGCACCCAGGATCGGCTTTAGTTTCACGTGTATCTCTTAAGCCGGCAGAGAAAATCCACCTGATATGCGCTCCACTCAATTGAATAGAGACGCCATTGATTTTCTATGGGAATTGCAGAAATGACTTCTAAGCCTCAAAATAATGACTTTTTTTCCTAAGGTGGTAGGAATGAAACTCAGTGTGGGCTGGATGGGGTCCCCCCTGGGCACCGCAGACCTAAGCTTGTTTAACTCCTACCTCTTAAAGGGACCGAGAAAAAATGACCTTTTCTGCACTCCAATGTAAGTCAATGGGGCGATTTTTTGGCTATGTGCTAGAAATTAAATTCAGTGCGGATTGGATGACAGGCACCCTAGGCACCCGGGATCGGCTTTAGTTTCACGTGTATCTCTTAAGCCGGCAGAGAAAACCCACCTGATATGCGCTCCACACAATTGAATTAGAGACGCCGTTGATTTTCTATGGGAATTGCAGAAATGACTTCTAAGCCTCAAAATAATGACTTTTTTTTCCTAAGGTGGTAGGAATAAAACTCAGTGCGGGCTGGATGGGGTCCCCCCTGGGCACCGCAGACCTAAGCTTGTTTAACTCCTACCTCTTAAAGGGACCGAGAAAAAAATGACCTTTTCTGCACTCCAATGTAAGTCAATGGGGCGATTTTTTGGCTATGTGCTAGAAATGAAATTCAGTGCGGATTGGATGACAGGCACCCTAGGCACCCAGGATCGGCTTTAGTTTCACGTGTATCTCTTAAGCCGGCAGAGAAAATCCACCTGATATGCGCTCCACACAATTGAATAGAGACGCCATTGATTTTCTATGGGAATTGCAGAAATGACTTCTAAGCCTCAAAATAATGACTTTTTTTCCTAAGGTGGTAGGAATGAAACTCAGTGTGGGCTGGATGGGGTCCCCCCTGGGCACCGCAGACCTAAGCTTGTTTAACTCCTACCTCTTAAAGGGACCGAGAAAAAATGACCTTTTCTGCACTCCAATGTAAGTCAATGGGGCGATTTTTTGGCTATGTGCTAGAAATGAAATTCAGTGCGGATTGGATGACAGGCACCCTAGGCACCCAGGATCGGCTTTAGTTTCACGTGTATCTCTTAAGCCGGCAGAGAAAACCCACCTGATATGCGCTCCACACAATTGAATTAGAGACGCCGTTGATTTTCTATGGGAATTGCAGAAATGACTTCTAAGCCTCAAAATAATGACTTTTTTTCCTAAGGTGGTAGGAATGAAACTCAGTGCGGGCTGGATGGGGTCCCCCCTGGGCACCGCAGACCTAAGCTTGTTTAACTCCTACCTCTTAAAGGGACCGAGAAAAAATGACCTTTTCTGCACTCCAATGTAAGTCAATGGGGCGATTTTTTGGCTATGTGCTAGAAATGAAATTCAGTGCGGATTGGATGACAGGCACCCTAGGCACCCAGGATCGGCTTTAGTTTCACGTGTATCTCTTAAGCCGGCAGAGAAAACCCACCTGATATGCGCTCCACACAATTGAATTAGAGACGCCGTTGATTTTCTATGGGAATTGCAGAAATGACTTCTAAGCCTCAAAATAATGACTTTTTTTCCTAAGGTGGTAGGAATGAAACTCAGTGCGGGCTGGATGGGGTCCCCCCTGGGCACCGCAGACCTAAGCTTGTTTAACTCCTACCTCTTAAAGGGACCGAGAAAAAATGACCTTTTCTGCACTCCAATGTAAGTCAATGGGGCGATTTTTTGGCTATGTGCTAGAAATGAAATTCAGTGCGGATTGGATGACAGGCACCCTAGGCACCCAGGATCGGCTTTAGTTTCACGTGTATCTCTTAAGCCGGCAGAGAAAACCCACCTGATATGCGCTCCACACAATTGAATTAGAGACGCCGTTGATTTTCTATGGGAATTGCAGAAATGACTTCTAAGCCTCAAAATAATGACTTTTTTTCCTAAGGTGGTAGGAATGAAACTCAGTGCGGGCTGGATGGGGTCCCCCCTGGGCACCGCAGACCTAAGCTTGTTTAACTCCTACCTCTTAAAGGGACCGAGAAAAAATGACCTTTTCTGCACTCCAATGTAAGTCAATGGGGCGATTTTGTGGCTATGTGCTAGAAATGAAATTCAGTGCGGATTGGATGACAGGCACCCTAGGCACCCAGGATCGGCTTTAGTTTCACGTGTATCTCTTAAGCCGGCAGAGAAAACCCACCTGATATGCGCTCCACACAATTGAATTAGAGACGCCGTTGATTTTCTATGGGAATTGCAGAAATGACTTCTAAGCCTCAAAATAATGACTTTTTTTCCTAAGGTGGTAGGAATGAAACTCAGTGCGGGCTGGATGGGGTCCCCCCTGGGCACCGCAGACCTAAGCTTGTTTAACTCCTACCTCTTAAAGGGACCGAGAAAAAAATGACCTTTTCTGCACTCCAATGTAAGTCAATGGGGCGATTTTTTGGCTATGTGCTAGAAATGAAATTCAGTGCGGATTGGATGACAGGCACCCTAGGCACCCAGGATCGGCTTTAGTTTCACGTGTATCTCTTAAGCCGGCAGAGAAAACCCACCTGATATGCGCTCCACACAATTGAATTAGAGACGCCGTTGATTTTCTATGGGAATTGCAGAAATGACTTCTAAGCCTCAAAATAATGACTTTTTTTCCTAAGGTGGTAGGAATGAAACTCAGTGCGGGCTGGATGGGGTCCCCCCTGGGCACCGCAGACCTAAGCTTGTTTAACTCCTACCTCTTAAAGGGACCGAGAAAAAATGACCTTTTCTGCACTCCAATGTAAGTCAATGGGGCGATTTTTTGGCTATGTGCTAGAAATGAAATTCAGTGCGGATTGGATGACACGCACCCTAGGCACCCAGGATCGGCTTTAGTTTCACGTGTATCTCTTAAGCCGGCAGAGAAAACCCACCTGATATGCGCTCCACACAATTGAATTAGAGACGCCGTTGATTTTCTAACAAATTTAGTTTTTATTGAGGAGGAAAGTTATTACTTTTTTTAACGTTTTAGAAAGAGAATATAATCTATTCAATCGCAAATAGTAAAATCGATGTAAGAAATGAAAATGAATAATAAGGAGGGGGGGGGAACGGAGGGGGGAATGAAGGGAGGTAAGGGAGGGAATGGTATGTGGGGAAGGGTAATGGGTACTTTATTATAACATAATGAAGATACTGCAATCACCTTAGTCAAAGAACAAATGGGTACTGAGTCTTTGAGGATATGTTCTCACCTGATACTTGAATTCGTTGGCACCACAGAGTCACTGCGCATTCTTTAAGTCCGTTGTACTTGAGTTTGCTTAATCGTCAGAGTCACATGAGAGGGAGGGTGTGTCTGAAGGTGGGGGGTTTTCTCGATATGAGGTCCATGGTAGCCATTTTGTATAGAATGATTTGTTACCAGCATTCCTATCGTCTGATACCAGTTCCTCCATTCTGTGATAGCTATTTACCTCCTCTACCCACTTCAAAATCGAAGGAGCAGTGGGGGTCTTCCAGAGTCTAGCTATAATAGCTTTTGCAGCTACTAACATGAAGCCTGTCAGAGAGTACTTGCATAGATATAGGGGAACGGGTATCATTAATAGCAAAGCCTGTTCTGGTGAGTTTTTGATTGGAGTGTCTGTTATTTTGTTGATGATGTCCAATATTTTGTCCCAAAAAGGCCTTATTTTGGGGCAACTCCACCAGATGTGCAGCATGTTTCCCTTTTCCCCGCCACATCTCCAACAATTGTCTTTATGATCAGGATAGAAAGTTTTTAGCTTAGTTGGTACTAAGTACCATCTTGATAGTACTTTATAATTCCTCTCTTGAATATTGCAAGATAAGGAAGTTTTGTGTGTCATATAGAGCGCTTTATTAACCTCATCTTCTGAGAATTTGACGTTTAAGTCCCTTTCCCATTTCTCAAAGTACTCAGGACGTGCGTCATCTATGTTGGCTAGGAAAATCGTGTAGATTTTTGATATAATTTTGTGAGTGTGGTTTGATGAGGAACAGAGCTGCTCAAATGGTAAGAGTTTTCTGGATAGTTGAAGATTTGAGTTTTGTCTGTTTATGAAGTCAGACAGTTGATGGTATTGTTTGTTATCGTTTATGTATGAAGCTATATCTCTATTGGAATCGTATGGCATTTTATCAAATGGTAAGATGTCTCCATCTTTCATGATGTTACTAAACGTGACCCCTTTGTCTGTGGGTATGCCCATGAAAGAGTCAGAGTGAAGGGCTGGGGTGAATCTATAATTTTTTCCTAGGGGTATTAAAGGTCCGTCCGATTTAAAAAGGCCTGCAAGGTCCTGGGAGCGAGATTTGGCGAGTAATAAGATAGAAGAGCTAACCGGGGAATGTATGAGTGAAGTAACGTCTTTTAGGATTTCCTTTGGGGTCCACAGAATGGCTGTCGGGTCAAAGTTTGTGGCTGCGGCTTCCAGGTTAATCCACATTTCCTGTGTCTTAAGTGGAAAGCTTCTACTACTCTCCCTAAGATGGAGGCGTGGTAGTAGTGTATTATGTTTGGTAGTGCTAATCCACCATCTGTTTTAGATTTAGTGAGAATACTGTTTTTTAGGCGGGCCGGTTTATTGGACCAGATGAATTTGCCTATGAGTGAGTTTATCCTGGTCAGGTAGTTTTGTTGTAGTGTTGCCGGGACAGTTTGGAAGAGATATAAAATCCTCGGTAGGATATTCATTTTTATTATATTGATTCTGCCTGACCATGAGAAACTCTTCTGATCCCAATTATGTAAGTCTTCTTTAATAGATTTTATAAGGGGGCTGAAATTTTTTTCTATAATATCTTTATTAGAGATAGTTATGAGTGTGCCTATTAGGGCATTGTTACTCCAATTAAACTGGAAGTTGTTTTTAAGATCTGTCATTTCTTTCTCAGAGAAATTGAGTCCCCAAGCCTCGCATTTTGTTATGTTTAATTTATAATTACTGAAGTAAGCAAATTCTTTTATTGTGGCCATTAGTGATGGGAGTGATATATGTGGCTTTGTTAAGAAGAGCAGTAGGTCGTCTGCATAAGCAGAACATAAGTGCTCTTTGGTTCCTACTGTAACACCGGTTATGTCAGGATTATTTCTGATATCCGTTAGAAGGTGCTCCATACAAAGTACATATATCAGCGGGGATAATGGGCATCCCTGTCTGGTTCCATTCCTAATGTCCAGTTTGCTAGAAGTAATGCCATTAATTTTGATCCTGGCACTGGGGAGTGTATAAAGGGACATAATTTTGGAGAGAATATTTGGTCCTAGGCCGATCTGAGATAGCGTCGCTTCTATGAATCTCCAGTCCACCCGATCAAAAGCCTTCTCGGCATCGAGAGAAAGGAGGAGAGATTTCTTTTTGGAGTTATGTATATAGCTCGCGATGGTGAAGGCTCGGAGTGTATTATCTTTCGCTTCCCTGGATGGGACGAAGCCTACTTGATCTAGGTGGACCAGAGATTCGAGGAGAGGCGCCAGTCTTTTAGCTATGGTTTTGGCAAATATTTTAGTATCAATGTTGAGTAATGAGATCGGCCTGTAGTTAGAACAAATGTTGTGATCTTTACCTTCCTTCGGTATTACTGATATAAAGGCCTCCAAGAAAGCGGCGGGGGGTGGATTTAGTTCTGATATAAAGTTAAAGGACTTCAATAATAGGGGGGTGATGATATCTGAGTAGTGTTTATAGAATTTAGTGGTGTACCCGTCTGGGCCTGGGCTTTTTCCATTTGGTAAGTCCTTTATGGTGTTTTTAAGTTCATCAATGGTGAAGTTTTCTTCTAAATTCTTTTTAATATCTTCATTTATCATGGGTAGTTTGGTTTTTTCTATATATTGTCTTAGGTTAAGTGGGGCACGTAGGGATGAGTCAGGATTATTAGGGACTGGTAATTGATATAGGCCCGTGTAGTAGCTTTTAAAGGTGTCTGCTATTATCTCTGATTTATAGGACAGCGATCCGTTTGTGGTTCTGATAGAGGGGATTGTAAGGGAGGTTTTTTTGTTTTTCAAAGCATTGGCGAGTAATTTACTTGGCTTATTGCCCCAGGTATAGAAGGTTTTACCACATATTTGTACCGTTCTCTGGTACTGTTTGAAGAGGAGATCTTTGAGTTTAGTTCTGGTGGCAGAGAGCTCAAGTAATGTACTGTCCAATAAGGTTCTTTTATGAGAGGTTTCTAGGGTGTGTATTTTTTCAGTGAGCAAGTCTATTTGTTTGGTTCTCTCTCTTTTGACTCTGGCTCCTTGAGAAATCAGGGTCCCTCTCAAAGTGGCTTTAAATGCTTCCCATATAATTGTAGGAGCGGTGGGATCTTTTTCATGTACTTCAAGGAAAAGGTCTGCTGTTTCTTTTATTGCAGCGACACATATCGGATCATCTAATAGTGATTCGTTTAGTTTCCAATTGAATGACCGGGGAGCAGTTGGTGTGAGGCTGAATGTTGAGAAGACAGGGGCATGATCAGTTAGAATAATGTTGCCAATACTGGAGTGTCTGAGGGAGCTCAGCATGCCATGCGAAGAGAGGATCAGATCAATTCTGCTGTAGCTGTTTGTCGCTGCAGAGTAGTGTGTGAAATCTTTCATGTTAGGGTTGGAGACCCTCCATGTGTCATAGATCCTGAGCTCCCTCAGAGTCCTCTGCAGTGCTCTGATTTTTTTGAACGGGAGGCTTGTCTTCCCTGACGATGTATCGATTAGAGGGTTCAAAGGGGTATTTAAGTCCCCGCCTAAAATGATGTGGCCTTTTGCAAAATCGTGGAGCTCTCTCAGTATTTTCACAAGATATGGTACTTGATCTGTGTTGGGGGCATAAATATTAGCTAGCGTTAAGGTGATCCCATCTATAATGCATGTTAGGAAGATATACCTACTGTCTGGGTCAATTTTTTTGTCAATAATTTTAATGGGGAGAGATTTGTGGATGGCAATAGAGACTCCTTTTATTTTTTTGTCATGGCAGGTGCTATGAGTCCAGGTGGGGTAATACCTATTTTTTGAGAGGTCAGGGGTTTTGTCAGTCTTGAAATGGGTTTCTTGTAGGAATAGGATTTTTGCGTTCTGTTTATGCAAAGTGTAGAGTATGTTTGACCTTTTCTCTGGCACGTTGAAGCCGTTAACGTTCAGCGTGCAGAGAATTAGGTCATTCATTGTGTGTGGGTGTAATTGGTACTTACTCAAGTAATGATAGTTGTCAGGAGCGAGGACTCTGTGATGTCAATACTCTTCAGGCGACAGGTGTATCCCGGGGTATGGGGGATGAGCAGGAGAGAGAAATGTAGGGAAAGAAGGGAAGGGGAGAGGTTAATTATTGATCAACAATAACAGTAAGTAAATTCAAATAACAAGCTAAAGGAAAAAGAAATAGCGTACAAACTACGCACTTAACTAGGTGTGAACAGGTCACTAATTCTTGTTAAACAAGGGTTCCTGTTGGTTCTGTGAGCGGAAGTGTTAACGGGTTGTTGAATTTCCAGTGGGTATAGGCCTATGAGTATCTCTGCTATATTCATGTTTGGGGGGGACTACCTATAGTTAGTAGTCTAATTCTTACTAGACCAGGAGAGGGAATGGAGAACTATGTGTCAGGTATGTAAGCGGAAGGATGAAAAGTTTTCCAAGAAAGATAACTAAATCTAGGATGTTTGAGGCCTAGTTGTATGTAGTGAGGGGCAAGACTTCCTAGGTTCCTACTAAGTGAGAGACTCCTGAGGGAGATGACTATAGCCAGTATATTTGAGATGTTATTATGTATGGTGGTGGCTAAAGTATGTTAAACTGAATTGGTAATGAGGACGTTGAGGTGTCAGTGTGAAGGTTTGTGAGGTAAACTCTATTGTGGTAGGGCCTAGCAGGACTACTCTAACATTTTCCTCCACTGTGTTAAACATAACATAATGCTAGCATTCTAAACACAATGTTAGCTGATTAAAGCCTCCTTTAAATATTACTCAATGGGAGTTAAACAAATTATCTCTCTAGACAAGCCTATACACGACTATGAAATATTAGCTGCTCAGTTGGGAGAGAAAAAAGCAAAAGGAACAAAAAATCGATTAATCACTTCCTCTTTTGCCTCTGTGGAAGTGGCGGTGCATCTTGTGTGGTGTTGGCCGAGCTGGCTTCGTGGTCACCTCTCTTCTGTGAGATGTACGTTGGAGGCGGCAATACCATGGTATGATGGAGCTCCACCCATTCGTGTAGGTTTAGACTAGGAAGGTTGAGGGCCCTCAAAAATCCTGGAATGTCCTTCGGTTCTCTGAGTGTAACTGCTCCGTTTGCAGCTCTGACTGTCAGGGAAAATGGGAAGCCCCATTTGTATTGCAGATTTTTTTCCTGCAGAGCTTGGGTTAATGGTTTCAGGGTCATTCTCTGACGCAATGTCAGCAGGGAGAGATCTGAAAATATTTGGAGTTTGTTACCATTAAAAGCTATGTCTTTTAGTGTTTTTGCCTTCTTCATGATCTCTTCCTTCAGTGAATAGAAATGAACCCTGCAAATAATATCGCGTGGTCTCCTTGGGTCGGTTCCTCTCGGCTTGAGGGCCCTGTGTGCCCTGTCCAATTCAATGTATGAGTCCTCCGGCCTGTTCAGGATTTTATTAAAGATAGATATCAGGACTCTATTTAAGTCAACAGATTGTATCTCCTCTGTAAGACCCCTTATCCTGATATTATTCCGCCTATTGCGGTTTTCAATATCGTCCATTCGTAATATCAGCATCTTTTGAGAGGTCTGTAAAGCTTGAGTTGTGACCATAAGATCTTGTATTTGGCGTTCTTGTTTTTGTTGCTTACTGTCTGAAGTGGCTGCTTTCTTTTCTAGGACAGTAACCTTCTCTTGCACTTGTGTAAGATCTTTGCGCCAAAGCGTTTTCATGTCTTGCGCAAGTGCCTGCAGGTCTTGTTTCGTGGGGATCAATGCCAATAAGGCTTGGAGTTCTGGATGACCCTGCAGGGTTTTAATGGCATTTTCTTTAGAGAGGGAGTCTCCTGTATTTACAGGCAGCTGATTATGTATGATTGACTGGGTGGAGGATGCATATGACTCGTCAGAGGAGCTGTAGTAGCCAGGGTGCATAGATTTGTTTAAGTCTCTTTTTTTTGGAGTTTTATTAAGAGTCTTTTTCGTGGGCGGCTCATCTTCCAGGTCTGAATCTATAGGCGTTGATGAGTCCTCATCCTGATCGAATTCCCTTGTCAGTCTTTTTTGTTGTGTAGGCATCAGCTGAAAATTATCAGGTTGTTTTAGGTAACATTGATGTTCTTGTTGATTAAGCTGGGAGACGTCAGCGTTTTTACTTAGTGTGATGTTAAAGTCGTATTCTGGGCCCTTTTGTCTCCCGTCTCTGACCATGTCGGCGTATGTGGCTTCATGGTATGTTTGTAGCTTATTTTTGGCAGTGTTTTCAAGTGTTCTCACAGAGGTCGAAGCAGTAGAGCTCCTTTGTTTTGTCAGGAGAACTGCTTCAGTACGATCAGATTGAAAAAGAGAGTCTGAATGAAAGTGTGATAGACTGTGGCTTGGGGTGTTTATTAGGTCATCTCCCCCATGAGTCTGTGTATGGGGCTGTGTATCCACACTTATGGCTGATTTAGATGCCACATTCAAGATGGCCGCCGCCTGATTTGTTGTCTGGGTCTGCATCTGACCCTTATTGTAATTTAGGGTGACTGTCCCTTTAATTGATGCTTGTTGAGTGATGCTCTGTGCATAATCAGAGCTATCACTCATCCCCTCTGGTTTGGCAGTGTTTTTGCTATGTGGCTGGCTGCCGCCGGCTTCCCGGCTCTCTTCTGCCACAACCAATATGGCCGCCCTGCTAACTTCAATGTTAGCTGAATTGGGGTCCCCTCTGGGTCTGTCCGGGATCTGATGGTCCACTGGGGGAGAGCGGGGGCCGAGGGACCCGACACTTACGGTTCCGCCGGTCTTCCGATCTTCTGTGCGCCGTTGCGGACCACTTCCGGGTGTCGGGTGCCGCTCTGCCTCCTCCAATATGGCCGCGGGCTCAGGACGTGCGGCGCTGCTGGGCTGCTTCTTCTCCTCCTTCTTCTTCTGCAGCGCGGCGTCCCTTGTCACCGATCTCGTGCTGTTCCTGGAGGATTCTTCTTTCTTCTCCTTCATTCTCCTGGTCAGCTGTTCTGTCTTCTTGGCTTCTAACCCCCGATTCTTGCGGCCGGTCCCGGAGCTCTCTTTAAGTGCTGCCACTCATCAGCACTTCCGGTGCAGAGCCTGCCGTTGATTTTCTATGGGAATTGCAGAAATGACTTCTAAGCCTCAAAATAATGACTTTTTTTCCTAAGGTGGTAGGAATGAAACTCAGTGCGGGCTGGATGGGGTCCCCCCTGGGCACCGCAGACCTAAGCTTGTTTAACTCCTACCTCTTAAAGGGACTGAGAAAAAATGACCTTTTCTGCACTCCAATGTAAGTCAATGGGGCGATTTTTTGGCTATGTGCTAGAAATGAAATTCAGTGCGGATTGGATGACAGGCACCCTAGGCACCCAGGATCGGCTTTAGTTTCACGTGTATCTCTTAAGCCGGCAGAGAAAACCCACCTGATATGCGCTCCACACAATTGAATTAGAGACGCCGTTGATTTTCTATGGGAATTGCAGAAATGACTTCTAAGCCTCAAAATAATGACTTTTTTTCCTAAGGTGGTAGGAATGAAACTCAGTGCGGGCTGGATGGGGTCCCCCCTGGGCACCGCAGACCTAAGCTTGTTTAACTCCTACCTCTTAAAGGGACCGAGAAAAAATGACCTTTTCTGCACTCCAATGTAAGTCAATGGGGCGATTTTTTGGCTATGTGCTAGAAATGAAATTCAGTGCGGATTGGATGACAGGCACCCTAGGCACCCAGGATCGGCTTTAGTTTAGCGTGTATCTCTTAAGCCGGCAGAGAAAACCCACCTGATATGCGCTCCACACAATTGAATTAGAGACGCCGTTGATTTTCTATGGGAATTGCAGAAATGACTTCTAAGCCTCAAAATAATGACTTTTTTTCCTAAGGTGGTAGGAATGAAACTCAGTGCGGGCTGGATGGGGTCCCCCCTGGGCACCGCAGACCTAAGCTTGTTTAACTCCTACCTCTTAAAGGGACCGAGAAAAAATGACCTTTTCTGCACTCCAATGTAAGTCAATGGGGCGATTTTTTGGCTATGTGCTAGAAATGAAATTCAGTGCGGATTGGATGACAGGCACCCTAGGCACCCAGGATCGGCTTTAGTTTCACGTGTATCTCTTAAGCCGGCAGAGAAAATCCACCTGATATGCGCTCCACACAATTGAATAGAGACGCCATTGATTTTCTATGGGAATTGCAGAAATGACTTCTAAGCCTCAAAATAATGACTTTTTTTCCTAAGGTGGTAGGAATGAAACTCAGTGTGGGCTGGATGGGGTCCCCCCTGGGCACCGCAGACCTAAGCTTGTTTAACTCCTACCTCTTAAAGGGACCGAGAAAAAATGACCTTTTCTGCACTCCAATGTAAGTCAATGGGGCGATTTTTTGGCTATGTGCTGGAAATGAAATTCAGTGCGGATTGGATGACAGGCACCCTAGGCACCCAGGATCGGCTTTAGTTTCACGTGTATCTCTTAAGCCGGCAGAGAAAACCCACCTGATATGCGCTCCACACAATTGAATTAGAGACGCCGTTGATTTTCTATGGGAATTGCAGAAATGACTTCTAAGCCTCAAAATAATGACTTTTTTTCCTGAGGTGGTAGGAATGAAACTCAGAGCGGGCTGGATGGGGTCCCCCCTGGGCACCGCAGACCTAAGCTTGTTTAACTCCTACCTCTTAAAGGGACCGAGAAAAAATGACCTTTTCTGCACTCCAATGTAAGTCAATGGGGCGATTTTTTGGCTATGTGCTAGAAATGAAATTCAGTGCGGATTGGATGACAGGCACCCTAGGCACCCAGGATCGGCTTTAGTTTCACGTGTATCTCTTAAGCCGGCAGAGAAAACCCACCTGATATGCGCTCCACACAATTGAATTAGAGACGCCGTTGATTTTCTATGGGAATTGCAGAAATGACTTCTAAGCCTCAAAATAATGACTTTTTTTCCTAAGGTGGTAGGAATGAAACTCAGTGCGGGCTGGATGGGGTCCCCCCTGGGCACCGCAGACCTAAGCTTGTTTAACTCCTACCTCTTAAAGGGACCGAGAAAAAATGACCTTTTCTGCACTCCAATGTAAGTCAATGGGGCGATTTTTTGGCTATGTGCTAGAAATGAAATTCAGTGCGGATTGGATGACACGCACCCTAGGCACCCAGGATCGGCTTTAGTTTCACGTGTATCTCTTAAGCCGGCAGAGAAAACCCACCTGATATGCGCTCCACACAATTGAATTAGAGACGCCGTTGATTTTCTAACAAATTTAGTTTTTATTGAGGAGGAAAGTTATTACTTTTTTTAACGTTTTAGAAAGAGAATATAATCTATTCAATCGCAAATAGTAAAATCGATGTAAGAAATGAAAATGAATAATAAGGAGGGGGGGGGAACGGAGGGGGGAATGAAGGGAGGTAAGGGAGGGAATGGTATGTGGGGAAGGGTAATGGGTACTTTATTATAACATAATGAAGATACTGCAATCACCTTAGTCAAAGAACAAATGGGTACTGAGTCTTTGAGGATATGTTCTCACCTGATACTTGAATTCGTTGGCACCACAGAGTCACTGCGCATTCTTTAAGTCCGTTGTACTTGAGTTTGCTTAATCGTCAGAGTCACATGAGAGGGAGGGTGTGTCTGAAGGTGGGGGGTTTTCTCGATATGAGGTCCATGGTAGCCATTTTGTATAGAATGATTTGTTACCAGCATTCCTATCGTCTGATACCAGTTCCTCCATTCTGTGATAGCTATTTACCTCCTCTACCCACTTCAAAATCGAAGGAGCAGTGGGGGTCTTCCAGAGTCTAGCTATAATAGCTTTTGCAGCTACTAACATGAAGCCTGTCAGAGAGTACTTGCATAGATATAGGGGAACGGGTATCATTAATAGCAAAGCCTGTTCTGGTGAGTTTTTGATTGGAGTGTCTGTTATTTTGTTGATGATGTCCAATATTTTGTCCCAAAAAGGCCTTATTTTGGGGCAACTCCACCAGATGTGCAGCATGTTTCCCTTTTCCCCGCCACATCTCCAACAATTGTCTTTATGATCAGGATAGAAAGTTTTTAGCTTAGTTGGTACTAAGTACCATCTTGATAGTACTTTATAATTCCTCTCTTGAATATTGCAAGATAAGGAAGTTTTGTGTGTCATATAGAGCGCTTTATTAACCTCATCTTCTGAGAATTTGACGTTTAAGTCCCTTTCCCATTTCTCAAAGTACTCAGGACGTGCGTCATCTATGTTGGCTAGGAAAATCGTGTAGATTTTTGATATAATTTTGTGAGTGTGGTTTGATGAGGAACAGAGCTGCTCAAATGGTAAGAGTTTTCTGGATAGTTGAAGATTTGAGTTTTGTCTGTTTATGAAGTCAGACAGTTGATGGTATTGTTTGTTATCGTTTATGTATGAAGCTATATCTCTATTGGAATCGTATGGCATTTTATCAAATGGTAAGATGTCTCCATCTTTCATGATGTTACTAAACGTGACCCCTTTGTCTGTGGGTATGCCCATGAAAGAGTCAGAGTGAAGGGCTGGGGTGAATCTATAATTTTTTCCTAGGGGTATTAAAGGTCCGTCCGATTTAAAAAGGCCTGCAAGGTCCTGGGAGCGAGATTTGGCGAGTAATAAGATAGAAGAGCTAACCGGGGAATGTATGAGTGAAGTAACGTCTTTTAGGATTTCCTTTGGGGTCCACAGAATGGCTGTCGGGTCAAAGTTTGTGGCTGCGGCTTCCAGGTTAATCCACATTTTCTTGTGTCTTAAGTGGAAAGCTTCTACTACTCTCCCTAAGATGGAGGCGTGGTAGTAGTGTATTATGTTTGGTAGTGCTAATCCACCATCTGTTTTAGATTTAGTGAGAATACTGTTTTTTAGGCGGGCCGGTTTATTGGACCAGATGAATTTGCCTATGAGTGAGTTTATCCTGGTCAGGTAGTTTTGTTGTAGTGTTGCCGGGACAGTTTGGAAGAGATATAAAATCCTCGGTAGGATATTCATTTTTATTATATTGATTCTGCCTGACCATGAGAAACTCTTCTGATCCCAATTATGTAAGTCTTCTTTAATAGATTTTATAAGGGGGCTGAAATTTTTTTCTATAATATCTTTATTAGAGATAGTTATGAGTGTGCCTAGATAGTTTAGGGCATTGTTACTCCAATTAAACTGGAAGTTGTTTTTAAGATCTGTCATTTCTTTCTCAGAGAAATTGAGTCCCCAAGCCTCGCATTTTGTTATGTTTAATTTATAATTACTGAAGTAAGCAAATTCTTTTATTGTGGCCATTAGTGATGGGAGTGATATATGTGGCTTTGTTAAGAAGAGCAGTAGGTCGTCTGCATAAGCAGAACATAAGTGCTCTTTGGTTCCTACTGTAACACCGGTTATGTCAGGATTATTTCTGATATCCGTTAGAAGGTGCTCCATACAAAGTACATATATCAGCGGGGATAATGGGCATCCCTGTCTGGTTCCATTCCTAATGTCCAGTTTGCTAGAAGTAATGCCATTAATTTTGATCCTGGCACTGGGGAGTGTATAAAGGGACATAATTTTGGAGAGAATATTTGGTCCTAGGCCGATCTGAGATAGCGTCGCTTCTATGAATCTCCAGTCCACCCGATCAAAAGCCTTCTCGGCATCGAGAGAAAGGAGGAGAGATTTCTTTTTGGAGTTATGTATATAGCTCGCGATGGTGAAGGCTCGGAGTGTATTATCTTTCGCTTCCCTGGATGGGACGAAGCCTACTTGATCTAGGTGGACCAGAGATTCGAGGAGAGGCGCCAGTCTTTTAGCTATGGTTTTGGCAAATATTTTAGTATCAATGTTGAGTAATGAGATCGGCCTGTAGTTAGAACAAATGTTGTGATCTTTACCTTCCTTCGGTATTACTGATATAAAGGCCTCCAAGAAAGCGGCGGGGGGTGGATTTAGTTCTGATATAAAGTTAAAGGACTTCAATAATAGGGGGGTGATGATATCTGAGTAGTGTTTATAGAATTTAGTGGTGTACCCGTCTGGGCCTGGGCTTTTTCCATTTGGTAAGTCCTTTATGGTGTTTTTAAGTTCATCAATGGTGAAGTTTTCTTCTAAATTCTTTTTAATATCTTCATTTATCATGGGTAGTTTGGTTTTTTCTATATATTGTCTTAGGTTAAGTGGGGCACGTAGGGATGAGTCAGGATTATTAGGGACTGGTAATTGATATAGGCCCGTGTAGTAGCTTTTAAAGGTGTCTGCTATTATCTCTGATTTATAGGACAGCGATCCGTTTGTGGTTCTGATAGAGGGGATTGTAAGGGAGGTTTTTTTGTTTTTCAAAGCATTGGCGAGTAATTTACTTGGCTTATTGCCCCAGGTATAGAAGGTTTTACCACATATTTGTACCGTTCTCTGGTACTGTTTGAAGAGGAGATCTTTGAGTTTAGTTCTGGTGGCAGAGAGCTCAAGTAATGTACTGTCCAATAAGGTTCTTTTATGAGAGGTTTCTAGGGTGTGTATTTTTTCAGTGAGCAAGTCTATTTGTTTGGTTCTCTCTCTTTTGACTCTGGCTCCTTGAGAAATCAGGGTCCCTCTCAAAGTGGCTTTAAATGCTTCCCATATAATTGTAGGAGCGGTGGGATCTTTTTCATGTACTTCAAGGAAAAGGTCTGCTGTTTCTTTTATTGCAGCGACACATATCGGATCATCTAATAGTGATTCGTTTAGTTTCCAATTGAATGACCGGGGAGCAGTTGGTGTGAGGCTGAATGTTGAGAAGACAGGGGCATGATCAGTTAGAATAATGTTGCCAATACTGGAGTGTCTGAGGGAGCTCAGCATGCCATGCGAAGAGAGGATCAGATCAATTCTGCTGTAGCTGTTTGTCGCTGCAGAGTAGTGTGTGAAATCTTTCATGTTAGGGTTGGAGACCCTCCATGTGTCATAGATCCTGAGCTCCCTCAGAGTCCTCTGCAGTGCTCTGATTTTTTTGAACGGGAGGCTTGTTTTCCCTGACGATGTATCGATTAGAGGGTTCAAAGGGGTATTTAAGTCCCCGCCTAAAATGATGTGGCCTTTTGCAAAATCGTGGAGCTCTCTCAGTATTTTCACAAGATATGGTACTTGATCTGTGTTGGGGGCATAAATATTAGCTAGCGTTAAGGTGATCCCATCTATAATGCATGTTAGGAAGATATACCTACTGTCTGGGTCAATTTTTTTGTCAATAATTTTAATGGGGAGAGATTTGTGGATGGCAATAGAGACTCCTTTTATTTTTTTGTCATGGCAGGTGCTATGAGTCCAGGTGGGGTAATACCTATTTTTTGAGAGGTCAGGGGTTTTGTCAGTCTTGAAATGGGTTTCTTGTAGGAATAGGATTTTTGCGTTCTGTTTATGCAAAGTGTAGAGTATGTTTGACCTTTTCTCTGGCACGTTGAAGCCGTTAACGTTCAGCGTGCAGAGAATTAGGTCATTCATTGTGTGTGGGTGTAATTGGTACTTACTCAAGTAATGATAGTTGTCAGGAGCGAGGACTCTGTGATGTCAATACTCTTCAGGCGACAGGTGTATCCCGGGGTATGGGGGATGAGCAGGAGAGAGAAATGTAGGGAAAGAAGGGAAGGGGAGAGGTTAATTATTGATCAACAATAACAGTAAGTAAATTCAAATAACAAGCTAAAGGAAAAAGAAATAGCGTACAAACTACGCACTTAACTAGGTGTGAACAGGTCACTAATTCTTGTTAAACAAGGGTTCCTGTTGGTTCTGTGAGCGGAAGTGTTAACGGGTTGTTGAATTTCCAGTGGGTATAGGCCTATGAGTATCTCTGCTATATTCATGTTTGGGGGGGACTACCTATAGTTAGTAGTCTAATTCTTACTAGACCAGGAGAGGGAATGGAGAACTATGTGTCAGGTATGTAAGCGGAAGGATGAAAAGTTTTCCAAGAAAGATAACTAAATCTAGGATGTTTGAGGCCTAGTTGTATGTAGTGAGGGGCAAGACTTCCTAGGTTCCTACTAAGTGAGAGACTCCTGAGGGAGATGACTATAGCCAGTATATTTGAGATGTTATTATGTATGGTGGTGGCTAAAGTATGTTAAACTGAATTGGTAATGAGGACGTTGAGGTGTCAGTGTGAAGGTTTGTGAGGTAAACTCTATTGTGGTAGGGCCTAGCAGGACTACTCTAACATTTTCCTCCACTGTGTTAAACATAACATAATGCTAGCATTCTAAACACAATGTTAGCTGATTAAAGCCTCCTTTAAATATTACTCAATGGGAGTTAAACAAATTATCTCTCTAGACAAGCCTATACACGACTATGAAATATTAGCTGCTCAGTTGGGAGAGAAAAAAGCAAAAGGAACAAAAAATCGATTAATCACTTCCTCTTTTGCCTCTGTGGAAGTGGCGGTGCATCTTGTGTGGTGTTGGCCGAGCTGGCTTCGTGGTCACCTCTCTTCTGTGAGATGTACGTTGGAGGCGGCAATACCATGGTATGATGGAGCTCCACCCATTCGTGTAGGTTTAGACTAGGAAGGTTGAGGGCCCTCAAAAATCCTGGAATGTCCTTCGGTTCTCTGAGTGTAACTGCTCCGTTTGCAGCTCTGACTGTCAGGGAAAATGGGAAGCCCCATTTGTATTGCAGATTTTTTTCCTGCAGAGCTTGGGTTAATGGTTTCAGGGTCATTCTCTGACGCAATGTCAGCAGGGAGAGATCTGAAAATATTTGGAGTTTGTTACCATTAAAAGCTATGTCTTTTAGTGTTTTTGCCTTCTTCATGATCTCTTCCTTCAGTGAATAGAAATGAACCCTGCAAATAATATCGCGTGGTCTCCTTGGGTCGGTTCCTCTCGGCTTGAGGGCCCTGTGTGCCCTGTCCAATTCAATGTATGAGTCCTCCGGCCTGTTCAGGATTTTATTAAAGATAGATATCAGGACTCTATTTAAGTCAACAGATTGTATCTCCTCTGTAAGACCCCTTATCCTGATATTATTCCGCCTATTGCGGTTTTCAATATCGTCCATTCGTAATATCAGCATCTTTTGAGAGGTCTGTAAAGCTTGAGTTGTGACCATAAGATCTTGTATTTGGCGTTCTTGTTTTTGTTGCTTACTGTCTGAAGTGGCTGCTTTCTTTTCTAGGACAGTAACCTTCTCTTGCACTTGTGTAAGATCTTTGCGCCAAAGCGTTTTCATGTCTTGCGCAAGTGCCTGCAGGTCTTGTTTCGTGGGGATCAATGCCAATAAGGCTTGGAGTTCTGGATGACCCTGCAGGGTTTTAATGGCATTTTCTTTAGAGAGGGAGTCTCCTGTATTTACAGGCAGCTGATTATGTATGATTGACTGGGTGGAGGATGCATATGACTCGTCAGAGGAGCTGTAGTAGCCAGGGTGCATAGATTTGTTTAAGTCTCTTTTTTTTGGAGTTTTATTAAGAGTCTTTTTCGTGGGCGGCTCATCTTCCAGGTCTGAATCTATAGGCGTTGATGAGTCCTCATCCTGATCGAATTCCCTTGTCAGTCTTTTTTGTTGTGTAGGCATCAGCTGAAAATTATCAGGTTGTTTTAGGTAACATTGATGTTCTTGTTGATTAAGCTGGGAGACGTCAGCGTTTTTACTTAGTGTGATGTTAAAGTCGTATTCTGGGCCCTTTTGTCTCCCGTCTCTGACCATGTCGGCGTATGTGGCTTCATGGTATGTTTGTAGCTTATTTTTGGCAGTGTTTTCAAGTGTTCTCACAGAGGTCGAAGCAGTAGAGCTCCTTTGTTTTGTCAGGAGAACTGCTTCAGTACGATCAGATTGAAAAAGAGAGTCTGAATGAAAGTGTGATAGACTGTGGCTTGGGGTGTTTATTAGGTCATCTCCCCCATGAGTCTGTGTATGGGGCTGTGTATCCACACTTATGGCTGATTTAGATGCCACATTCAAGATGGCCGCCGCCTGATTTGTTGTCTGGGTCTGCATCTGACCCTTATTGTAATTTAGGGTGACTGTCCCTTTAATTGATGCTTGTTGAGTGATGCTCTGTGCATAATCAGAGCTATCACTCATCCCCTCTGGTTTGGCAGTGTTTTTGCTATGTGGCTGGCTGCCGCCGGCTTCCCGGCTCTCTTCTGCCACAACCAATATGGCCGCCCTGCTAACTTCAATGTTAGCTGAATTGGGGTCCCCTCTGGGTCTGTCCGGGATCTGATGGTCCACTGGGGGAGAGCGGGGGCCGAGGGACCCGACACTTACGGTTCCGCCGGTCTTCCGATCTTCTGTGCGCCGTTGCGGACCACTTCCGGGTGTCGGGTGCCGCTCTGCCTCCTCCAATATGGCCGCGGGCTCAGGACGTGCGGCGCTGCTGGGCTGCTTCTTCTCCTCCTTCTTCTTCTGCAGCGCGGCGTCCCTTGTCACCGATCTCGTGCTGTTCCTGGAGGATTCTTCTTTCTTCTCCTTCATTCTCCTGGTCAGCTGTTCTGTCTTCTTGGCTTCTAACCCCCGATTCTTGCGGCCGGTCCCGGAGCTCTCTTTAAGTGCTGCCACTCATCAGCACTTCCGGTGCAGAGCCTGCCGTTGATTTTCTATGGGAATTGCAGAAATGACTTCTAAGCCTCAAAATAATGACTTTTTTTCCTAAGGTGGTAGGAATGAAACTCAGTGTGGGCTGGATGGGGTCCCCCCTGGGCACCGCAGACCTAAGCTTGTTTAACTCCTACCTCTTAAAGGGACTGAGAAAAAATGACCTTTTCTGCACTCCAATGTAAGTCAATGGGGCGATTTTTTGGCTATGTGCTAGAAATGAAATTGAGTGCGGATTGGATGACAGGCACCCTAGGCACCCAGGATCGGCTTTAGTTTCACGTGTATCTCTTAAGCCGGCAGAGAAAACCCACCTGATATGCGCTCCACACAATTGAATTAGAGACGCCGTTGATTTTCTATGGGAATTGCAGAAATGACTTCTAAGCCTCAAAATAATGACTTTTTTTCCTAAGGTGGTAGGAATGAAACTCAGTGCGGGCTGGATGGGGTCCCCTCTGGGCACCGCAGACCTAAGCTTGTTTAACTCCTACCTCTTAAAGGGACCGAGAAAAAATGACCTTTTCTGCACTCCAATGTAAGTCAATGGGGCGATTTTTTGGCTATGTGCTAGAAATGAAATTCAGTGCGGATTGGATGACAGGCACCCTAGGCACCCAGGATCGGCTTTAGTTTCACGTGTATCTCTTAAGCCGGCAGAGAAAACCCACCTGATATGCGCTCCACACAATTGAATTAGAGACGCCGTTGATTTTCTATGGGAATTGCAGAAATGACTTCTAAGCCTCAAAATAATGACTTTTTTTCCTAAGGTGGTAGGAATGAAACTCAGTGCGGGCTGGATGGGGTCCCCCCTGGGCACCGCAGACCTAAGCTTGTTTAACTCCTACCTCTTAAAGGGACCGAGAAAAAATGACCTTTTCTGCACTCCAATGTAAGTCAATGGGGCGATTTTTTGGCTATGTGCTAGAAATGAAATTCAGTGCGGATTGGATGACAGGCACCCTAGGCACCCAGGATCGGCTTTAGTTTCACGTGTATCTCTTAAGCCGGCAGAGAAAATCCACCTGATATGCGCTCCACACAATTGAATTAGAGACGCCGTTGATTTTCTATGGGAATTGCAGAAATGACTTCTAAGCCTCAAAATAATGACTTTTTTTCCTAAGGTGGTAGGAATGAAACTCAGTGCGGGCTGGATGGGGTCCCCCCTGGGCACCGCAGACCTAAGCTTGTTTAACTCCTACCTCTTAAAGGGACCGAGAAAAAATGACCTTTTCTGCACTCCAATGTAAGTAAATGGGGCGATTTTTTGGCTATGTGCTAGAAATGAAATTCAGTGCGGATTGGATGACAGGCACCCTAGGCACCCAGGATCGGCTTTAGTTTCACGTGTATCTCTTAAGCCGGCAGAGAAAATCCACCTGATATGCGCTCCACACAATTGAATAGAGACGCCATTGATTTTCTATGGGAATTGCAGAAATGACTTCTAAGCCTCAAAATAATGACTTTTTTTCCTAAGGTGGTAGGAATGAAACTCAGTGTGGGCTGGATGGGGTCCCCCCTGGGCACCGCAGACCTAAGCTTGTTTAACTCCTACCTCTTAAAGGGACCGAGAAAAAATGACCTTTTCTGCACTCCAATGTAAGTCAATGGGGCGATTTTTTGGCTATGTGCTGGAAATGAAATTCAGTGCGGATTGGATGACAGGCACCCTAGGCACCCAGGATCGGCTTTAGTTTCACGTGTATCTCTTAAGTCGGCAGAGAAAACCCACCTGATATGCGCTCCACACAATTGAATTAGAGACGCCGTTGATTTTCTATGGGAATTGCAGAAATGACTTCTAAGTCTCAAAATAATGACTTTTTTTCCTAAGGTGGTAGGAATGAAACTCAGTGCGGGCTGGATGGGGTCCCCCCTGGGCACCGCAGACCTAAGCTTGTTTAACTCCTACCTCTTAAAGGGACCAAGAAAAAATGACCTTTTCTGCACTCCAATGTAAGTCAATGGGGCGATTTTTTGGCTATGTGCTAGAAATGAAATTCAGTGCGGATTGGATGACAGGCACCCTAGGCACCCAGGATCGGCTTTAGTTTCACGTGTATCTCTTAAGCCGGCAGAGAAAACCCACCTGATATGCGCTCCACACAATTGAATTAGAGACGCCGTTGATTTTCTATGGGAATTGCAGAAATGACTTCTAAGCCTTAAAATAATGACTTTTTTTCCTAAGGTGGTAGGAATGAAACTCAGTGCGGGCTGGATGGGGTCCCCCCTGGGCACCGCAGACCTAAGCTTGTTTAACTCCTACCTCTTAAAGGAACCGAGAAAAAATGACCTTTTCTGCACTCCAATGTAAGTCAATGGGGCGATTTTTTGGCTATGTGCTAGAAATGAAATTCAGTGCGGATTGGATGACAGGCACCCTAGGCACCCAGGATCGGCTTTAGTTTCACGTGTATCTCTTAAGCCGGCAGAGAAAACCCACCTGATATGCGCTCCACACAATTGAATTAGAGACGCCGTTGATTTTCTATGGGAATTGCAGAAATGACTTCTAAGCCTCAAAATAATGACTTTTTTTCCTAAGATGGTAGGAATGAAACTCAGTGCGGGCTGGATGGGGTCCCACCTGGGCACCGCAGACCTAAGCTTGTTTAACTCCTACCTCTTAAAGGGACCAAGAAAAAATGACCTTTTCTGCACTCCAATGTAAGTCAATGGGGCGATTTTTTGGCTATGTGCTAGAAATGAAATTCAGTGCGGATTGGATGACAGGCACCCTAGGCACCCAGGATCGGCTTTAGTTTCACGTGTATCTCTTAAGCCGGCAGAGAAAACCCACCTGATATGCGCTCCACACAATTGAATTAGAGACGCCGTTGATTTTCTATGGGAATTGCAGAAATGACTTCTAAGCCTCAAAATAATGACTTTTTTTCCTAAGGTGGTAGGAATGAAACTCAGTGCGGGCTGGATGGGGTCCCCCCTGGGCACCGCAGACCTAAGCTTGTTTAACTCCTACCTCTTAAAGGGACCGAGAAAAAATGACCTTTTCTGCACTCCAATGTAAGTCAATGGGGCGATTTTTTGGCTATGTGCTAGAAATGAAATTCAGTGCGGATTGGATGACAGGCACCCTAGGCACCCAGGATCGGCTTTAGTTTCACGTGTATCTCTTAAGCCGGCAGAGAAAACCCACCTGATATGCGCTCCACACAATTGAATTAGAGACGCCGTTGATTTTCTATGGGAATTGCAGAAATGACTTCTAAGCCTCAAAATAATGACTTTTTTTCCTAAGGTGGTAGGAATGAAACTCAGTGCGGGCTGGATGGGGTCCCCCCTGGGCACCGCAGACCTAAGCTTGTTTAACTCCTACCTCTTAAAGGGACCGAGAAAAAAATGACCTTTTCTGCACTCCAATGTAAGTCAATGGGGCGATTTTTTGGCTATGTGCTAGAAATGAAATTCAGTGCGGATTGGATGACAGGCACCCTAGGCACCCAGGATTGGCTTTAGTTTCACGTGTATCTCTTAAGCCGGCAGAGAAAATCCACCTGATATGCGCTCCACACAATTGAATAGAGACGCCATTGATTTTCTATGGGAATTGCAGAAATGACTTCTAAGCCTCAAAATAATGACTTTTTTTCCTAAGGTGGTAGGAATGAAACTCAGTGTGGGCTGGATGGGGTCCCCCCTGGGCACCGCAGACCTAAGCTTGTTTAACTCCTACCTCTTAAAGGGACCGAGAAAAAATGACCTTTTCTGCACTCCAATGTAAGTCAATGGGGCGATTTTTTGGCTATGTGCTAGAAATGAAATTCAGTGCGGATTGGATGACAGGCACCCTAGGCACCCAGGATCGGCTTTAGTTTCACGTGTATCTCTTAAGCCGGCAGAGAAAACCCACCTGATATGCGCTCCACACAATTGAATTAGAGACGCCGTTGATTTTCTATGGGAATTGCAGAAATGACTTCTAAGCCTCAAAATAATGACTTTTTTTTCCTAAGGTGGTAGGAATGAAACTCAGTGCGGGCTGGATGGGGTCCCCCCTGGGCACCGCAGACCTAAGCTTGTTTAACTCCTACCTCTTAAAGGGACCGAGAAAAAATGACCTTTTCTGCACTCCAATGTAAGTCAATGGGGCGATTTTTTGGCTATGTGCTAGAAATGAAATTCAGTGCGGATTGGATGACAGGCACCCTAGGCACCCAGGATCGGCTTTAGTTTCCTGTGTATCTCTTAAGCCGGCAGAGAAAACCCACCTGATATGCGCTCCACACAATTGAATTAGAGACGCCGTTGATTTTCTATGGGAATTGCAGAAATGACTTCTAAGCCTCAAAATAATGACTTTTTTTCCTAAGGTGGTAGGAATGAAACTCAGTGCGGGCTGGATGGGGTCCCCCCTGGGCACCGCAGACCTAAGCTTGTTTAACTCCTACCTCTTAAAGGGACCGAGAAAAAATGACCTTTTCTGCACTCCAATGTAAGTCAATGGGGCGATTTTTTGGCTATGTGCTAGAAATGAAATGCAGTGCGGATTGGATGACAGGCACCCTAGGCACCCAGGATCGGCTTTAGTTTCACGTGTATCTCTTAAGCCGGCAGAGAAAACCCACCTGATATGCGCTCCACACAATTGAATTAGAGACGCCGTTGATTTTCTATGGGAATTGCAGAAATGACTTCTAAGCCTCAAAATAATGACTTTTTTTCCTAAGGTGGTAGGAATGAAACTCAGTGCGGGCTGGATGGGGTCCCCCCTGGGCACCGCAGACCTAAGCTTGTTTAACTCCTACCTCTTAAAGGGACCGAGAAAAAATGACCTTTTCTGCACTCCAATGTAAGTCAATGGGGCGATTTTTTGGCTATGTGCTAGAAATGAAATTCAGTGCGGATTGGATGACAGGCACCCTAGGCACCCAGGATCGGCTTTAGTTTCACGTGTATCTCTTAAGCCGGCAGAGAAAACCCACCTGATATGCGCTCCACACAATTGAATTAGAGACGCCGTTGATTTTCTATGGGAATTGCAGAAATGACTTCTAAGCCTCAAAATAATGACTTTTTTTCCTAAGGTGGTAGGAATGAAACTCAGTGCGGGCTGGATGGGGTCCCCCCTGGGCACCGCAGACCTAAGCTTGTTTAACTCCTACCTCTTAAAGGGACCGAGAAAAAATGACCTTTTCTGCACTCCAATGTAAGTCAATGGGGCGATTTTTTGGCTATGTGCTAGAAATGAAATTCAGTGCGGATTGGATGACAGGCACCCTAGGCACCCAGGATCGGCTTTAGTTTCACGTGTATCTCTTAAGCCGGCAGAGAAAACCCACCTGATATGCGCTCCACACAATTGAATTAGAGACGCCGTTGATTTTCTATGGGAATTGCAGAAATGACTTCTAAGCCTCAAAATAATGACTTTTTTTCCTAAGGTGGTAGGAATGAAACTCAGTGCGGGCTGGATGGGGTCCCCCCTGGGCACCGCAGACCTAAGCTTGTTTAACTCCTACCTCTTAAAGGGACCGAGAAAAAAATGACCTTTTCTGCACTCCAATGTAAGTCAATGGGGCGATTTTTTGGCTATGTGCTAGAAATGAAATTCAGTGCGGATTGGATGACAGGCACCCTAGGCACCCAGGATCGGCTTTAGTTTCACGTGTATCTCTTAAGCCGGCAGAGAAAACCCACCTGATATGCGCTCCACACAATTGAATTAGAGACGCCGTTGATTTTCTATGGGAATTGCAGAAATGACTTCTAAGCCTCAAAATAATGACTTTTTTTCCTAAGGTGGTAGGAATGAAACTCAGTGCGGGCTGGATGGGGTCCCCCCTGGGCACCGCAGACCTAAGCTTGTTTAACTCCTACCTCTTAAAGGGACCGAGAAAAAATGACCTTTTCTGCACTCCAATGTAAGTCAATGGGGCGATTTTTTGGCTATGTGCTAGAAATGAAATTCAGTGCGGATTGGATGACAGGCACCCTAGGCACCCAGGATCGGCTTTAGTTTCACGTGTATCTCTTAAGCCGGCAGAGAAAACCCACCTGATATGCGCTCCACACAATTGAATTAGAGACGCCGTTGATTTTCTAACAAATTTAGTTTTTATTGAGGAGGAAAGTTATTACTTTTTTTAACGTTTTAGAAAGAGAATATAATCTATTCAATCGCAAATAGTAAAATCGATGTAAGAAATGAAAATGAATAATAAGGAGGGGGGGGGAACGGAGGGGGGAATGAAGGGAGGTAAGGGAGGGAATGGTATGTGGGGAAGGGTAATGGGTACTTTATTATAACATAATGAAGATACTGCAATCACCTTAGTCAAAGAACAAATGGGTACTGAGTCTTTGAGGATATGTTCTCACCTGATACTTGAATTCGTTGGCACCACAGAGTCACTGCGCATTCTTTAAGTCCGTTGTACTTGAGTTTGCTTAATCGTCAGAGTCACATGAGAGGGAGGGTGTGTCTGAAGGTGGGGGGTTTTCTCGATATGAGGTCCATGGTAGCCATTTTGTATAGAATGATTTGTTACCAGCATTCCTATCGTCTGATACCAGTTCCTCCATTCTGTGATAGCTATTTACCTCCTCTACCCACTTCAAAATCGAAGGAGCAGTGGGGGTCTTCCAGAGTCTAGCTATAATAGCTTTTGCAGCTACTAACATGAAGCCTGTCAGAGAGTACTTGCATAGATATAGGGGAACGGGTATCATTAATAGCAAAGCCTGTTCTGGTGAGTTTTTGATTGGAGTGTCTGTTATTTTGTTGATGATGTCCAATATTTTGTCCCAAAAAGGCCTTATTTTGGGGCAACTCCACCAGATGTGCAGCATGTTTCCCTTTTCCCCGCCACATCTCCAACAATTGTCTTTATGATCAGGATAGAAAGTTTTTAGCTTAGTTGGTACTAAGTACCATCTTGATAGTACTTTATAATTCCTCTCTTGAATATTGCAAGATAAGGAAGTTTTGTGTGTCATATAGAGCGCTTTATTAACCTCATCTTCTGAGAATTTGACGTTTAAGTCCCTTTCCCATTTCTCAAAGTACTCAGGACGTGCGTCATCTATGTTGGCTAGGAAAATCGTGTAGATTTTTGATATAATTTTGTGAGTGTGGTTTGATGAGGAACAGAGCTGCTCAAATGGTAAGAGTTTTCTGGATAGTTGAAGATTTGAGTTTTGTCTGTTTATGAAGTCAGACAGTTGATGGTATTGTTTGTTATCGTTTATGTATGAAGCTATATCTCTATTGGAATCGTATGGCATTTTATCAAATGGTAAGATGTCTCCATCTTTCATGATGTTACTAAACGTGACCCCTTTGTCTGTGGGTATGCCCATGAAAGAGTCAGAGTGAAGGGCTGGGGTGAATCTATAATTTTTTCCTAGGGGTATTAAAGGTCCGTCCGATTTAAAAAGGCCTGCAAGGTCCTGGGAGCGAGATTTGGCGAGTAATAAGATAGAAGAGCTAACCGGGGAATGTATGAGTGAAGTAACGTCTTTTAGGATTTCCTTTGGGGTCCACAGAATGGCTGTCGGGTCAAAGTTTGTGGCTGCGGCTTCCAGGTTAATCCACATTTCCTGTGTCTTAAGTGGAAAGCTTCTACTACTCTCCCTAAGATGGAGGCGTGGTAGTAGTGTATTATGTTTGGTAGTGCTAATCCACCATCTGTTTTAGATTTAGTGAGAATACTGTTTTTTAGGCGGGCCGGTTTATTGGACCAGATGAATTTGCCTATGAGTGAGTTTATCCTGGTCAGGTAGTTTTGTTGTAGTGTTGCCGGGACAGTTTGGAAGAGATATAAAATCCTCGGTAGGATATTCATTTTTATTATATTGATTCTGCCTGACCATGAGAAACTCTTCTGATCCCAATTATGTAAGTCTTCTTTAATAGATTTTATAAGGGGGCTGAAATTTTTTTCTATAATATCTTTATTAGAGATAGTTATGAGTGTGCCTAGATAGTTTAGGGCATTGTTACTCCAATTAAACTGGAAGTTGTTTTTAAGATCTGTCATTTCTTTCTCAGAGAAATTGAGTCCCCAAGCCTCGCATTTTGTTATGTTTAATTTATAATTACTGAAGTAAGCAAATTCTTTTATTGTGGCCATTAGTGATGGGAGTGATATATGTGGCTTTGTTAAGAAGAGCAGTAGGTCGTCTGCATAAGCAGAACATAAGTGCTCTTTGGTTCCTACTGTAACACCGGTTATGTCAGGATTATTTCTGATATCCGTTAGAAGGTGCTCCATACAAAGTACATATATCAGCGGGGATAATGGGCATCCCTGTCTGGTTCCATTCCTAATGTCCAGTTTGCTAGAAGTAATGCCATTAATTTTGATCCTGGCACTGGGGAGTGTATAAAGGGACATAATTTTGGAGAGAATATTTGGTCCTAGGCCGATCTGAGATAGCGTCGCTTCTATGAATCTCCAGTCCACCCGATCAAAAGCCTTCTCGGCATCGAGAGAAAGGAGGAGAGATTTCTTTTTGGAGTTATGTATATAGCTCGCGATGGTGAAGGCTCGGAGTGTATTATCTTTCGCTTCCCTGGATGGGACGAAGCCTACTTGATCTAGGTGGACCAGAGATTCGAGGAGAGGCGCCAGTCTTTTAGCTATGGTTTTGGCAAATATTTTAGTATCAATGTTGAGTAATGAGATCGGCCTGTAGTTAGAACAAATGTTGTGATCTTTACCTTCCTTCGGTATTACTGATATAAAGGCCTCCAAGAAAGCGGCGGGGGGTGGATTTAGTTCTGATATAAAGTTAAAGGACTTCAATAATAGGGGGGTGATGATATCTGAGTAGTGTTTATAGAATTTAGTGGTGTACCCGTCTGGGCCTGGGCTTTTTCCATTTGGTAAGTCCTTTATGGTGTTTTTAAGTTCATCAATGGTGAAGTTTTCTTCTAAATTCTTTTTAATATCTTCATTTATCATGGGTAGTTTGGTTTTTTCTATATATTGTCTTAGGTTAAGTGGGGCACGTAGGGATGAGTCAGGATTATTAGGGACTGGTAATTGATATAGGCCCGTGTAGTAGCTTTTAAAGGTGTCTGCTATTATCTCTGATTTATAGGACAGCGATCCGTTTGTGGTTCTGATAGAGGGGATTGTAAGGGAGGTTTTTTTGTTTTTCAAAGCATTGGCGAGTAATTTACTTGGCTTATTGCCCCAGGTATAGAAGGTTTTACCACATATTTGTACCGTTCTCTGGTACTGTTTGAAGAGGAGATCTTTGAGTTTAGTTCTGGTGGCAGAGAGCTCAAGTAATGTACTGTCCAATAAGGTTCTTTTATGAGAGGTTTCTAGGGTGTGTATTTTTTCAGTGAGCAAGTCTATTTGTTTGGTTCTCTCTCTTTTGACTCTGGCTCCTTGAGAAATCAGGGTCCCTCTCAAAGTGGCTTTAAATGCTTCCCATATAATTGTAGGAGCGGTGGGATCTTTTTCATGTACTTCAAGGAAAAGGTCTGCTGTTTCTTTTATTGCAGCGACACATATCGGATCATCTAATAGTGATTCGTTTAGTTTCCAATTGAATGACCGGGGAGCAGTTGGTGTGAGGCTGAATGTTGAGAAGACAGGGGCATGATCAGTTAGAATAATGTTGCCAATACTGGAGTGTCTGAGGGAGCTCAGCATGCCATGCGAAGAGAGGATCAGATCAATTCTGCTGTAGCTGTTTGTCGCTGCAGAGTAGTGTGTGAAATCTTTCATGTTAGGGTTGGAGACCCTCCATGTGTCATAGATCCTGAGCTCCCTCAGAGTCCTCTGCAGTGCTCTGATTTTTTTGAACGGGAGGCTTGTTTTCCCTGACGATGTATCGATTAGAGGGTTCAAAGGGGTATTTAAGTCCCCGCCTAAAATGATGTGGCCTTTTGCAAAATCGTGGAGCTCTCTCAGTATTTTCACAAGATATGGTACTTGATCTGTGTTGGGGGCATAAATATTAGCTAGCGTTAAGGTGATCCCATCTATAATGCATGTTAGGAAGATATACCTACTGTCTGGGTCAATTTTTTTGTCAATAATTTTAATGGGGAGAGATTTGTGGATGGCAATAGAGACTCCTTTTATTTTTTTGTCATGGCAGGTGCTATGAGTCCAGGTGGGGTAATACCTATTTTTTGAGAGGTCAGGGGTTTTGTCAGTCTTGAAATGGGTTTCTTGTAGGAATAGGATTTTTGCGTTCTGTTTATGCAAAGTGTAGAGTATGTTTGACCTTTTCTCTGGCACGTTGAAGCCGTTAACGTTCAGCGTGCAGAGAATTAGGTCATTCATTGTGTGTGGGTGTAATTGGTACTTACTCAAGTAATGATAGTTGTCAGGAGCGAGGACTCTGTGATGTCAATACTCTTCAGGCGACAGGTGTATCCCGGGGTATGGGGGATGAGCAGGAGAGAGAAATGTAGGGAAAGAAGGGAGGGGGAGAGGTTAATTATTGATCAACAATAACAGTAAGTAAATTCAAATAACAAGCTAAAGGAAAAAGAAATAGCGTACAAACTACGCACTTAACTAGGTGTGAACAGGTCACTAATTCTTGTTAAACAAGGGTTCCTGTTGGTTCTGTGAGCGGAAGTGTTAACGGGTTGTTGAATTTCCAGTGGGTATAGGCCTATGAGTATCTCTGCTATATTCATGTTTGGGGGGGACTACCTATAGTTAGTAGTCTAATTCTTACTAGACCAGGAGAGGGAATGGAGAACTATGTGTCAGGTATGTAAGCGGAAGGATGAAAAGTTTTCCAAGAAAGATAACTAAATCTAGGATGTTTGAGGCCTAGTTGTATGTAGTGAGGGGCAAGACTTCCTAGGTTCCTACTAAGTGAGAGACTCCTGAGGGAGATGACTATAGCCAGTATATTTGAGATGTTATTATGTATGGTGGTGGCTAAAGTATGTTAAACTGAATTGGTAATGAGGACGTTGAGGTGTCAGTGTGAAGGTTTGTGAGGTAAACTCTATTGTGGTAGGGCCTAGCAGGACTACTCTAACATTTTCCTCCACTGTGTTAAACATAACATAATGCTAGCATTCTAAACACAATGTTAGCTGATTAAAGCCTCCTTTAAATATTACTCAATGGGAGTTAAACAAATTATCTCTCTAGACAAGCCTATACACGACTATGAAATATTAGCTGCTCAGTTGGGAGAGAAAAAAGCAAAAGGAACAAAAAATCGATTAATCACTTCCTCTTTTGCCTCTGTGGAAGTGGCGGTGCATCTTGTGTGGTGTTGGCCGAGCTGGCTTCGTGGTCACCTCTCTTCTGTGAGATGTACGTTGGAGGCGGCAATACCATGGTATGATGGAGCTCCACCCATTCGTGTAGGTTTAGACTAGGAAGGTTGAGGGCCCTCAAAAATCCTGGAATGTCCTTCGGTTCTCTGAGTGTAACTGCTCCGTTTGCAGCTCTGACTGTCAGGGAAAATGGGAAGCCCCATTTGTATTGCAGATTTTTTTCCTGCAGAGCTTGGGTTAATGGTTTCAGGGTCATTCTCTGACGCAATGTCAGCAGGGAGAGATCTGAAAATATTTGGAGTTTGTTACCATTAAAAGCTATGTCTTTTAGTGTTTTTGCCTTCTTCATGATCTCTTCCTTCAGTGAATAGAAATGAACCCTGCAAATAATATCGCGTGGTCTCCTTGGGTCGGTTCCTCTCGGCTTGAGGGCCCTGTGTGCCCTGTCCAATTCAATGTATGAGTCCTCCGGCCTGTTCAGGATTTTATTAAAGATAGATATCAGGACTCTATTTAAGTCAACAGATTGTATCTCCTCTGTAAGACCCCTTATCCTGATATTATTCCGCCTATTGCGGTTTTCAATATCGTCCATTCGTAATATCAGCATCTTTTGAGAGGTCTGTAAAGCTTGAGTTGTGACCATAAGATCTTGTATTTGGCGTTCTTGTTTTTGTTGCTTACTGTCTGAAGTGGCTGCTTTCTTTTCTAGGACAGTAACCTTCTCTTGCACTTGTGTAAGATCTTTGCGCCAAAGCGTTTTCATGTCTTGCGCAAGTGCCTGCAGGTCTTGTTTCGTGGGGATCAATGCCAATAAGGCTTGGAGTTCTGGATGACCCTGCAGGGTTTTAATGGCATTTTCTTTAGAGAGGGAGTCTCCTGTATTTACAGGCAGCTGATTATGTATGATTGACTGGGTGGAGGATGCATATGACTCGTCAGAGGAGCTGTAGTAGCCAGGGTGCATAGATTTGTTTAAGTCTCTTTTTTTTGGAGTTTTATTAAGAGTCTTTTTCGTGGGCGGCTCATCTTCCAGGTCTGAATCTATAGGCGTTGATGAGTCCTCATCCTGATCGAATTCCCTTGTCAGTCTTTTTTGTTGTGTAGGCATCAGCTGAAAATTATCAGGTTGTTTTAGGTAACATTGATGTTCTTGTTGATTAAGCTGGGAGACGTCAGCGTTTTTACTTAGTGTGATGTTAAAGTCGTATTCTGGGCCCTTTTGTCTCCCGTCTCTGACCATGTCGGCGTATGTGGCTTCATGGTATGTTTGTAGCTTATTTTTGGCAGTGTTTTCAAGTGTTCTCACAGAGGTCGAAGCAGTAGAGCTCCTTTGTTTTGTCAGGAGAACTGCTTCAGTACGATCAGATTGAAAAAGAGAGTCTGAATGAAAGTGTGATAGACTGTGGCTTGGGGTGTTTATTAGGTCATCTCCCCCATGAGTCTGTGTATGGGGCTGTGTATCCACACTTATGGCTGATTTAGATGCCACATTCAAGATGGCCGCCGCCTGATTTGTTGTCTGGGTCTGCATCTGACCCTTATTGTAATTTAGGGTGACTGTCCCTTTAATTGATGCTTGTTGAGTGATGCTCTGTGCATAATCAGAGCTATCACTCATCCCCTCTGGTTTGGCAGTGTTTTTGCTATGTGGCTGGCTGCCGCCGGCTTCCCGGCTCTCTTCTGCCACAACCAATATGGCCGCCCTGCTAACTTCAATGTTAGCTGAATTGGGGTCCCCTCTGGGTCTGTCCGGGATCTGATGGTCCACTGGGGGAGAGCGGGGGCCGAGGGACCCGACACTTACGGTTCCGCCGGTCTTCCGATCTTCTGTGCGCCGTTGCGGACCACTTCCGGGTGTCGGGTGCCGCTCTGCCTCCTCCAATATGGCCGCGGGCTCAGGACGTGCGGCGCTGCTGGGCTGCTTCTTCTCCTCCTTCTTCTTCTGCAGCGCGGCGTCCCTTGTCACCGATCTCGTGCTGTTCCTGGAGGATTCTTCTTTCTTCTCCTTCATTCTCCTGGTCAGCTGTTCTGTCTTCTTGGCTTCTAACCCCCGATTCTTGCGGCCGGTCCCGGAGCTCTCTTTAAGTGCTGCCACTCATCAGCACTTCCGGTGCAGAGCCTGCCGTTGATTTTCTATGGGAATTGCAGAAATGACTTCTAAGCCTCAAAATAATGACTTTTTTTCCTAAGGTGGTAGGAATGAAACTCAGTGCGGGCTGGATGGGGTCCCCCCTGGGCACCGCAGACCTAAGCTTGTTTAACTCCTACCTCTTAAAGGGACCGAGAAAAAATGACCTTTTCTGCACTCCAATGTAAGTCAATGGGGCGATTTTTTGGCTATGTGCTAGAAATGAAATTCAGTGCGGATTGGATGACAGGCACCCTAGGCACCCAGGATCGGCTTTAGTTTCACGTGTATCTCTTAAGCCGGCAGAGAAAACCCACCTGATATGCGCTCCACACAATTGAATTAGAGACGCCGTTGATTTTCTATGGGAATTGCAGAAATGACTTCTAAGCCTCAAAATAATGACTTTTTTTCCTAAGGTGGTAGGAATGAAACTCAGTGCGGGCTGGATGGGGTCCCCCCTGGGCACCGCAGACCTAAGCTTGTTTAACTCCTACCTCTTAAAGGGACCGAGAAAAAATGACCTTTTCTGCACTCCAATGTAAGTCAATGGGGCGATTTTTTGGCTATGTGCTAGAAATGAAATTCAGTGCGGATTGGATGACAGGCACCCTAGGCACCCAGGATCGGCTTTAGTTTCACGTGTATCTCTTAAGCCGGCAGAGAAAATCCACCTGATATGCGCTCCACACAATTGAATAGAGACGCCATTGATTTTCTATGGGAATTGCAGAAATGACTTCTAAGCCTCAAAATAATGACTTTTTTTCCTAAGGTGGTAGGAATGAAACTCAGTGTGGGCTGGATGGGGTCCCCCCTGGGCACCGCAGACCTAAGCTTGTTTAACTCCTACCTCTTAAAGGGACCGAGAAAAAATGACCTTTTCTGCACTCCAATGTAAGTCAATGGGGCGATTTTTTGGCTATGTGCTGGAAATGAAATTCAGTGCGGATTGGATGACAGGCACCCTAGGCACCCAGGATCGGCTTTAGTTTCACGTGTATCTCTTAAGTCGGCAGAGAAAACCCACCTGATATGCGCTCCACACAATTGAATTAGAGACGCCGTTGATTTTCTATGGGAATTGCAGAAATGACTTCTAAGCCTCAAAATAATGACTTTTTTTCCTAAGGTGGTAGGAATGAAACTCAGAGCGGGCTGGATGGGGTCCCCCCTGGGCACCGCAGACCTAAGCTTGTTTAACTCCTACCTCTTAAAGGGACCGAGAAAAAATGACCTTTTCTGCACTCCAATGTAAGTCAATGGGGCGATTTTTTGGCTATGTGCTAGAAATGAAATTCAGTGCGGATTGGATGACAGGCACCCTAGGCACCCAGGATCGGCTTTAGTTTCACGTGTATCTCTTAAGCCGGCAGAGAAAACCCACCTGATATGCGCTCCACACAATTGAATTAGAGACGCCGTTGATTTTCTATGGGAATTGCAGAAATGACTTCTAAGCCTCAAAATAATGACTTTTTTTCCTAAGGTGGTAGGAATGAAACTCAGTGCGGGCTGGATGGGGTCCCCCCTGGGCACCGCAGACCTAAGCTTGTTTAACTCCTACCTCTTAAAGGGACCGAGAAAAAATGACCTTTTCTGCACTCCAATGTAAGTCAATGGGGCGATTTTTTGGCTATGTGCTAGAAATGAAATTCAGTGCGGATTGGATGACACGCACCCTAGGCACCCAGGATCGGCTTTAGTTTCACGTGTATCTCTTAAGCCGGCAGAGAAAACCCACCTGATATGCGCTCCACACAATTGAATTAGAGACGCCGTTGATTTTCTAACAAATTTAGTTTTTATTGAGGAGGAAAGTTATTACTTTTTTTAACGTTTTAGAAAGAGAATATAATCTATTCAATCGCAAATAGTAAAATCGATGTAAGAAATGAAAATGAATAATAAGGAGGGGGGGGGAACGGAGGGGGGAATGAAGGGAGGTAAGGGAGGGAATGGTATGTGGGGAAGGGTAATGGGTACTTTATTATAACATAATGAAGATACTGCAATCACCTTAGTCAAAGAACAAATGGGTACTGAGTCTTTGAGGATATTTTCTCACCTGATACTTGAATTCGTTGGCACCACAGAGTCACTGCGCATTCTTTAAGTCCGTTGTACTTGAGTTTGCTTAATCGTCAGAGTCACATGAGAGGGAGGGTGTGTCTGAAGGTGGGGGGTTTTCTCGATATGAGGTCCATGGTAGCCATTTTGTATAGAATGATTTGTTACCAGCATTCCTATCGTCTGATACCAGTTCCTCCATTCTGTGATAGCTATTTACCTCCTCTACCCACTTCAAAATCGAAGGAGCAGTGGGGGTCTTCCAGAGTCTAGCTATAATAGCTTTTGCAGCTACTAACATGAAGCCTGTCAGAGAGTACTTGCATAGATATAGGGGAACGGGTATCATTAATAGCAAAGCCTGTTCTGGTGAGTTTTTGATTGGAGTGTCTGTTATTTTGTTGATGATGTCCAATATTTTGTCCCAAAAAGGCCTTATTTTGGGGCAACTCCACCAGATGTGCAGCATGTTTCCCTTTTCCCCGCCACATCTCCAACAATTGTCTTTATGATCAGGATAGAAAGTTTTTAGCTTAGTTGGTACTAAGTACCATCTTGATAGTACTTTATAATTCCTCTCTTGAATATTGCAAGATAAGGAAGTTTTGTGTGTCATATAGAGCGCTTTATTAACCTCATCTTCTGAGAATTTGACGTTTAAGTCCCTTTCCCATTTCTCAAAGTACTCAGGACGTGCGTCATCTATGTTGGCTAGGAAAATCGTGTAGATTTTTGATATAATTTTGTGAGTGTGGTTTGATGAGGAACAGAGCTGCTCAAATGGTAAGAGTTTTCTGGATAGTTGAAGATTTGAGTTTTGTCTGTTTATGAAGTCAGACAGTTGATGGTATTGTTTGTTATCGTTTATGTATGAAGCTATATCTCTATTGGAATCGTATGGCATTTTATCAAATGGTAAGATGTCTCCATCTTTCATGATGTTACTAAACGTGACCCCTTTGTCTGTGGGTATGCCCATGAAAGAGTCAGAGTGAAGGGCTGGGGTGAATCTATAATTTTTCCCTAGGGGTATTAAAGGTCCATCCGATTTAAAAAGGCCTGCAAGGTCATGGGAGCGAGATTTGGCGAGTAATAGGATAGAAGAGCTAACCGGGGACTGTATGAGTGAAGTAACGTCTTTTAGGATTTCCTTTGGGGTCCACAGAATGGCTGTCGGGTCAAAGTTTGTGGCTGCGGCTTCCAGGTTAATCCACATTTTCTTGTTTCTTAAGTGGAAGGCTTCAACTACTCTCCCTAAGATGGAGGCGTGGTAGTAGTGTATTATGTTTGGTAGTGCTAATCCACCATCTGTCTTAGATTTAGTGAGAATACTGTTTTTTAGGCGGGCCGGTTTATTGGACCAGATGAATTTGCCTATGAGTGAGTTTATCCTGGTCAGATAGTTTTGTTGTAGTGTTGCCGGGACAGTTTGGAAGAGATATAAAATCCTCGGTAGGATATTCATTTTTATTATATTGATTCTGCCTGACCATGAGAAACTCTTCTGATCCCAATTATGTAAGTCTTCTTTAATAGATTTTATAAGGGGGCTGAAATTTTTTTCTATAATATCTTTATTAGAGATAGTTATGAGTGTGCCTAGATAGTTTAGGGCATTGTTACTCCAATTAAACTGGAAGTTGTTTTTAAGATCTGTCATTTCTTTCTCAGAGAAATTGAGTCCCCAAGCCTCGCATTTTGTTATGTTTAATTTATAATTACTGAAGTAAGCAAATTCTTTTATTGTGGCCATTAGTGATGGGAGTGATATATGTGGCTTTTTTAAGAAGAGCAGTAGGTCGTCTGCATAAGCAGAACATAAGTGCTCTTTGGTTCCTACTGTAACACCGGTTATGTCAGGATTATTTCTGATATCCGTTAGAAGGTGCTCCATACAAAGTACATATATCAGCGGGGATAATGGGCATCCCTGTCTGGTTCCATTCCTAATGTCCAGTTTGCTAGAAGTAATGCCATTAATTTTGATCCTGGCACTGGGGAGTGTATAAAGGGACATAATTTTGGAGAGAATATTTGGTCCTAGGCCGATCTGAGATAGCGTCGCTTCTATGAATCTCCAGTCCACCCGATCAAAAGCCTTCTCGGCATCGAGAGAAAGGAGGAGAGATTTCTTTTTGGAGTTATGTATATAGCTCGCGATGGTGAAGGCTCGGAGTGTATTATCTTTCGCTTCCCTGGATGGGACGAAGCCTACTTGATCTAGGTGGACCAGAGATTCGAGGAGAGGCGCCAGTCTTTTAGCTATGGTTTTGGCAAATATTTTAGTATCAATGTTGAGTAATGAGATCGGCCTGTAGTTAGAACAAATGTTGTGATCTTTACCTTCCTTCGGTATTACTGATATAAAGGCCTCCAAGAAAGCGGCGGGGGGTGGATTTAGTTCTGATATAAAGTTAAAGGACTTCAATAATAGGGGGGTGATGATATCTGAGTAGTGTTTATAGAATTTAGTGGTGTACCCGTCTGGGCCTGGGCTTTTTCCATTTGGTAAGTCCTTTATGGTGTTTTTAAGTTCATCAATGGTGAAGTTTTCTTCTAAATTCTTTTTAATATCTTCATTTATCATGGGTAGTTTGGTTTTTTCTATATATTGTCTTAGGTTAAGTGGGGCACGTAGGGATGAGTCAGGATTATTAGGGACTGGTAATTGATATAGGCCCGTGTAGTAGCTTTTAAAGGTGTCTGCTATTATCTCTGATTTATAGGACAGCGATCCGTTTGTGGTTCTGATAGAGGGGATTGTAAGGGAGGTTTTTTTGTTTTTCAAAGCATTGGCGAGTAATTTACTTGGCTTATTGCCCCAGGTATAGAAGGTTTTACCACATATTTGTACCGTTCTCTGGTACTGTTTGAAGAGGAGATCTTTGAGTTTAGTTCTGGTGGCAGAGAGCTCAAGTAATGTACTGTCCAATAAGGTTCTTTTATGAGAGGTTTCTAGGGTGTGTATTTTTTCAGTGAGCAAGTCTATTTGTTTGGTTCTCTCTCTTTTGACTCTGGCTCCTTGAGAAATCAGGGTCCCTCTCAAAGTGGCTTTAAATGCTTCCCATATAATTGTAGGAGCGGTGGGATCTTTTTCATGTACTTCAAGGAAAAGGTCTGCTGTTTCTTTTATTGCAGCGACACATATCGGATCATCTAATAGTGATTCGTTTAGTTTCCAATTGAATGACCGGGGAGCAGTTGGTGTGAGGCTGAATGTTGAGAAGACAGGGGCATGATCAGTTAGAATAATGTTGCCAATACTGGAGTGTCTGAGGGAGCTCAGCATGCCATGCGAAGAGAGGATCAGATCAATTCTGCTGTAGCTGTTTGTCGCTGCAGAGTAGTGTGTGAAATCTTTCATGTTAGGGTTGGAGACCCTCCATGTGTCATAGATCCTGAGCTCCCTCAGAGTCCTCTGCAGTGCTCTGATTTTTTTGAACGGGAGGCTTGTTTTCCCTGACGATGTATCGATTAGAGGGTTCAAAGGGGTATTTAAGTCCCCGCCTAAAATGATGTGGCCTTTTGCAAAATCGTGGAGCTCTCTCAGTATTTTCACAAGATATGGTACTTGATCTGTGTTGGGGGCATAAATATTAGCTAGCGTTAAGGTGATCCCATCTATAATGCATGTTAGGAAGATATACCTACTGTCTGGGTCAATTTTTTTGTCAATAATTTTAATGGGGAGAGATTTGTGGATGGCAATAGAGACTCCTTTTATTTTTTTGTCATGGCAGGTGCTATGAGTCCAGGTGGGGTAATACCTATTTTTTGAGAGGTCAGGGGTTTTGTCAGTCTTGAAATGGGTTTCTTGTAGGAATAGGATTTTTGCGTTCTGTTTATGCAAAGTGTAGAGTATGTTTGACCTTTTCTCTGGCACGTTGAAGCCGTTAACGTTCAGCGTGCAGAGAATTAGGTCATTCATTGTGTGTGGGTGTAATTGGTACTTACTCAAGTAATGATAGTTGTCAGGAGCGAGGACTCTGTGATGTCAATACTCTTCAGGCGACAGGTGTATCCCGGGGTATGGGGGATGAGCAGGAGAGAGAAATGTAGGGAAAGAAGGGAGGGGGAGAGGTTAATTATTGATCAACAATAACAGTAAGTAAATTCAAATAACAAGCTAAAGGAAAAAGAAATAGCGTACAAACTACGCACTTAACTAGGTGTGAACAGGTCACTAATTCTTGTTAAACAAGGGTTCCTGTTGGTTCTGTGAGCGGAAGTGTTAACGGGTTGTTGAATTTCCAGTGGGTATAGGCCTATGAGTATCTCTGCTATATTCATGTTTGGGGGGGACTACCTATAGTTAGTAGTCTAATTCTTACTAGACCAGGAGAGGGAATGGAGAACTATGTGTCAGGTATGTAAGCGGAAGGATGAAAAGTTTTCCAAGAAAGATAACTAAATCTAGGATGTTTGAGGCCTAGTTGTATGTAGTGAGGGGCAAGACTTCCTAGGTTCCTACTAAGTGAGAGACTCCTGAGGGAGATGACTATAGCCAGTATATTTGAGATGTTATTATGTATGGTGGTGGCTAAAGTATGTTAAACTGAATTGGTAATGAGGACGTTGAGGTGTCAGTGTGAAGGTTTGTGAGGTAAACTCTATTGTGGTAGGGCCTAGCAGGACTACTCTAACATTTTCCTCCACTGTGTTAAACATAACATAATGCTAGCATTCTAAACACAATGTTAGCTGATTAAAGCCTCCTTTAAATATTACTCAATGGGAGTTAAACAAATTATCTCTCTAGACAAGCCTATACACGACTATGAAATATTAGCTGCTCAGTTGGGAGAGAAAAAAGCAAAAGGAACAAAAAATCGATTAATCACTTCCTCTTTTGCCTCTGTGGAAGTGGCGGTGCATCTTGTGTGGTGTTGGCCGAGCTGGCTTCGTGGTCACCTCTCTTCTGTGAGATGTACGTTGGAGGCGGCAATACCATGGTATGATGGAGCTCCACCCATTCGTGTAGGTTTAGACTAGGAAGGTTGAGGGCCCTCAAAAATCCTGGAATGTCCTTCGGTTCTCTGAGTGTAACTGCTCCGTTTGCAGCTCTGACTGTCAGGGAAAATGGGAAGCCCCATTTGTATTGCAGATTTTTTTCCTGCAGAGCTTGGGTTAATGGTTTCAGGGTCATTCTCTGACGCAATGTCAGCAGGGAGAGATCTGAAAATATTTGGAGTTTGTTACCATTAAAAGCTATGTCTTTTAGTGTTTTTGCCTTCTTCATGATCTCTTCCTTCAGTGAATAGAAATGAACCCTGCAAATAATATCGCGTGGTCTCCTTGGGTCGGTTCCTCTCGGCTTGAGGGCCCTGTGTGCCCTGTCCAATTCAATGTATGAGTCCTCCGGCCTGTTCAGGATTTTATTAAAGATAGATATCAGGACTCTATTTAAGTCAACAGATTGTATCTCCTCTGTAAGACCCCTTATCCTGATATTATTCCGCCTATTGCGGTTTTCAATATCATCCATTCGTAATATCAGCATCTTTTGAGAGGTCTGTAAAGCTTGAGTTGTGACCATAAGATCTTGTATTTGGCGTTCTTGTTTTTGTTGCTTACTGTCTGAAGTGGCTGCTTTCTTTTCTAGGACAGTAACCTTCTCTTGCACTTGTGTAAGATCTTTGCGCCAAAGCGTTTTCATGTCTTGCGCAAGTGCCTGCAGGTCTTGTTTCGTGGGGATCAATGCCAATAAGGCTTGGAGTTCTGGATGACCCTGCAGGGTTTTAATGGCATTTTCTTTAGAGAGGGAGTCTCCTGTATTTACAGGCAGCTGATTATGTATGATTGACTGGGTGGAGGATGCATATGACTCGTCAGAGGAGCTGTAGTAGCCAGGGTGCATAGATTTGTTTAAGTCTCTTTTTTTTGGAGTTTTATTAAGAGTCTTTTTCGTGGGCGGCTCATCTTCCAGGTCTGAATCTATAGGCGTTGATGAGTCCTCATCCTGATCGAATTCCCTTGTCAGTCTTTTTTGTTGTGTAGGCATCAGCTGAAAATTATCAGGTTGTTTTAGGTAACATTGATGTTCTTGTTGATTAAGCTGGGAGACGTCAGCGTTTTTACTTAGTGTGATGTTAAAGTCGTATTCTGGGCCCTTTTGTCTCCCGTCTCTGACCATGTCGGCGTATGTGGCTTCATGGTATGTTTGTAGCTTATTTTTGGCAGTGTTTTCAAGTGTTCTCACAGAGGTCGAAGCAGTAGAGCTCCTTTGTTTTGTCAGGAGAACTGCTTCAGTACGATCAGATTGAAAAAGAGAGTCTGAATGAAAGTGTGATAGACTGTGGCTTGGGGTGTTTATTAGGTCATCTCCCCCATGAGTCTGTGTATGGGGCTGTGTATCCACACTTATGGCTGATTTAGATGCCACATTCAAGATGGCCGCCGCCTGATTTGTTGTCTGGGTCTGCATCTGACCCTTATTGTAATTTAGGGTGACTGTCCCTTTAATTGATGCTTGTTGAGTGATGCTCTGTGCATAATCAGAGCTATCACTCATCCCCTCTGGTTTGGCAGTGTTTTTGCTATGTGGCTGGCTGCCGCCGGCTTCCCGGCTCTCTTCTGCCACAACCAATATGGCCGCCCTGCTAACTTCAATGTTAGCTGAATTGGGGTCCCCTCTGGGTCTGTCCGGGATCTGATGGTCCACTGGGGGAGAGCGGGGGCCGAGGGACCCGACACTTACGGTTCCGCCGGTCTTCCGATCTTCTGTGCGCCGTTGCGGACCACTTCCGGGTGTCGGGTGCCGCTCTGCCTCCTCCAATATGGCCGCGGGCTCAGGACGTGCGGCGCTGCTGGGCTGCTTCTTCTCCTCCTTCTTCTTCTGCAGCGCGGCGTCCCTTGTCACCGATCTCGTGCTGTTCCTGGAGGATTCTTCTTTCTTCTCCTTCATTCTCCTGGTCAGCTGTTCTGTCTTCTTGGCTTCTAACCCCCGATTCTTGCGGCCGGTCCCGGAGCTCTCTTTAAGTGCTGCCACTCATCAGCACTTCCGGTGCAGAGCCTGCCGTTGATTTTCTATGGGAATTGCAGAAATGACTTCTAAGCCTCAAAATAATGACTTTTTTTCCTAAGGTGGTAGGAATGAAACTCAGTGTGGGCTGGATGGGGTCCCCCCTGGGCACCGCAGACCTAAGCTTGTTTAACTCCTACCTCTTAAAGGGACTGAGAAAAAATGACCTTTTCTGCACTCCAATGTAAGTCAATGGGGCGATTTTTTGGCTATGTGCTAGAAATGAAATTCAGTGCGGATTGGATGACAGGCACCCTAGGCACCCAGGATCGGCTTTAGTTTCACGTGTATCTCTTAAGCCGGCAGAGAAAACCCACCTGATATGCGCTCCACACAATTGAATTAGAGACGCCGTTGATTTTCTATGGGAATTGCAGAAATGACTTCTAAGCCTCAAAATAATTACTTTTTTTCCTAAGGTGGTAGGAATGAAACTCAGTGCGGGCTGGATGGGGTCCCCCCTGGGCACCGCAGACCTAAGCTTGTTTAACTCCTACCTCTTAAAGGGACCGAGAAAAAATGACCTTTTCTGCACTCCAATGTAAGTCAATGGGGCGATTTTTTGGCTATGTGCTAGAAATGAAATTCAGTGCGGATTGGATGACAGGCACCCTAGGCACCCAGGATCGTCTTTAGTTTCACGTGTATCTCTTAAGCCGGCAGAGAAAATCCACCTGATATGCGCTCCACACAATTGAATAGAGACGCCATTGATTTTCTATGGGAATTGCAGAAATGACTTCTAAGCCTCAAAATAATGACTTTTTTTCCTAAGGTGGTAGGAATGAAACTCAGTGTGGGCTGGATGGGGTCCCCCCTGGGCACCGCAGACCTAAGCTTGTTTAACTCCTACCTCTTAAAGGGACCGAGAAAAAATGACCTTTTCTGCACTCCAATGTAAGTCAATGGGGCGATTTTTTGGCTATGTGCTAGAAATGAAATTCAGTGCGGATTGGATGACAGGCACCCTAGGCACCCAGGATCGGCTTTAGTTTCACGTGTATCTCTTAAGCCGGCAGAGAAAACCCACCTGATATGCGCTCCACACAATTGAATTAGAGACGCCGTTGATTTTCTATGGGAATTGCAGAAATGACTTCTAAGCCTCAAAATAATGACTTTTTTTTCCTAAGGTGGTAGGAATAAAACTCAGTGCGGGCTGGATGGGGTCCCCCCTGGGCACCGCAGACCTAAGCTTGTTTAACTCCTACCTCTTAAAGGGACCGAGAAAAAAATGACCTTTTCTGCACTCCAATGTAAGTCAATGGGGCGATTTTTTGGCTATGTGCTAGAAATGAAATTCAGTGCGGATTGGATGACAGGCACCCTAGGCACCCAGGATCGGCTTTAGTTTCACGTGTATCTCTTAAGCCGGCAGAGAAAATCCACCTGATATGCGCTCCACACAATTGAATAGAGACGCCATTGATTTTCTATGGGAATTGCAGAAATGACTTCTAAGCCTCAAAATAATGACTTTTTTTCCTAAGGTGGTAGGAATGAAACTCAGTGTGGGCTGGATGGGGTCCCCCCTGGGCACCGCAGACCTAAGCTTGTTTAACTCCTACCTCTTAAAGGGACCGAGAAAAAATGACCTTTTCTGCACTCCAATGTAAGTCAATGGGGCGATTTTTTGGCTATGTGCTAGAAATGAAATTCAGTGCGGATTGGATGACAGGCACCCTAGGCACCCAGGATCGGCTTTAGTTTCACGTGTATCTCTTAAGCCGGCAGAGAAAACCCACCTGATATGCGCTCCACACAATTGAATTAGAGACGCCGTTGATTTTCTATGGGAATTGCAGAAATGACTTCTAAGCCTCAAAATAATGACTTTTTTTCCTAAGGTGGTAGGAATGAAACTCAGTGCGGGCTGGATGGGGTCCCCCCTGGGCACCGCAGACCTAAGCTTGTTTAACTCCTACCTCTTAAAGGGACCGAGAAAAAAATGACCTTTTCTGCACTCCAATGTAAGTCAATGGGGCGATTTTTTGGCTATGTGCTAGAAATGAAATTCAGTGCGGATTGGATGACAGGCACCCTAGGCACCCAGGATCGGCTTTAGTTTCACGTGTATCTCTTAAGCCGGCAGAGAAAACCCACCTGATATGCGTTCCACACAATTGAATTAGAGACGCCGTTGATTTTCTATGGGAATTGCAGAAATGACTTCTAAGCCTCAAAATAATGACTTTTTTTCCTAAGGTGGTAGGAATGAAACTCAGTGCGGGCTGGATGGGGTCCCCCCTGGGCACCGCAGACCTAAGCTTGTTTAACTCCTACCTCTTAAAGGAACCGAGAAAAAATGACCTTTTCTGCACTCCAATGTAAGTCAATGGGGCGATTTTTTGGCTATGTGCTAGAAATGAAATTCAGTGCGGATTGGATGACAGGCACCCTAGGCACCCAGGATCGGCTTTAGTTTCACGTGTATCTCTTAAGCCGGCAGAGAAAATCCACCTGATATGCGCTCCACACAATTGAATAGAGACGCCATTGATTTTCTATGGGAATTGCAGAAATGACTTCTAAGCCTCAAAATAATGACTTTTTTTCCTAAGGTGGTAGGAATGAAACTCAGTGTGGGCTGGATGGGGTCCCCCCTGGGCACCGCAGACCTAAGCTTGTTTAACTCCTACCTCTTAAAGGGACCGAGAAAAAAATGACCTTTTCTGCACTCCAATGTAAGTCAATGGGGCGATTTTTTGGCTATGTGCTAGAAATGAAATTCAGTGCGGATTGGATGACAGGCACCCTAGGCACCCAGGATCGGCTTTAGTTTCACGTGTATCTCTTAAGCCGGCAGAGAAAACCCACCTGATATGCGCTCCACACAATTGAATTAGAGACGCCGTTGATTTTCTATGGGAATTGCAGAAATGACTTCTAAGCCTCAAAATAATGACTTTTTTTCCTAAGGTGGTAGGAATGAAACTCAGTGCGGGCTGGATGGGGTCCCCCCTGGGCACCGCAGACCTAAGCTTGTTTAACTCCTACCTCTTAAAGGGACCGAGAAAAAATGACCTTTTCTGCACTCCAATGTAAGTCAATGGGGCGATTTTTTGGCTATGTGCTAGAAATGAAATTCAGTGCGGATTGGATGACAGGCACCCTAGGCACCCAGGATCGGCTTTAGTTTCACGTGTATCTCTTAAGCCGGCAGAGAAAATCCACCTGATATGCGCTCCACACAATTGAATAGAGACGCCGTTGATTTTCTATGGGAATTGCAGAAATGACTTCTAAGCCTCAAAATAATGACTTTTTTTCCTAAGGTGGTAGGAATGAAACTCAGTGTGGGCTGGATGGGGTCCCCCCTGGGCACCGCAGACCTAAGCTTGTTTAACTCCTACCTCTTAAAGGGACCGAGAAAAAATGACCTTTTCTGCACTCCAATGTAAGTCAATGGGGCGATTTTTTGGCTATGTGCTAGAAATGAAATTCAGTGCGGGTTGGATGACAGGCACCCTAGGCACCCAGGATCGGCTTTAGTTTCACGTGTATCTCTTAAGCCGGCAGAGAAAACCCACCTGATATGCGCTCCACACAATTGAATTAGAGACGCCGTTGATTTTCTATGGGAATTGCAGAAATGACTTCTAAGCCTCAAAATAATGACTTTTTTTTCCTAAGGTGGTAGGAATAAAACTCAGTGCGGGCTGGATGGGGTCCCCCCTGGGCACCGCAGACCTAAGCTTGTTTAACTCCTACCTCTTAAAGGGACCGAGAAAAAAATGACCTTTTCTGCACTCCAATGTAAGTCAATGGGGCGATTTTTTGGCTATGTGCTAGAAATGAAATTCAGTGCGGATTGGATGACAGGCACCCTAGGCACCCAGGATCGGCTTTAGTTTCACGTGTATCTCTTAAGCCGGCAGAGAAAATCCACCTGATATGCGCTCCACACAATTGAATAGAGACGCCATTGATTTTTTATGGGAATTGCAAAAATGACTTCTAAGCCTCAAAATAATGACTTTTTTTCCTAAGGTGGTAGGAATGAAACTCAGTGTGGGCTGGATGGGGTCCCCCCTGGCCACCGCAGACCTAAGCTTGTTTAACTCCTACCTCTTAAAGGGACCGAGAAAAAATGACCTTTTCTGCACTCCAATGTAAGTCAATGGGGCGATTTTTTGGCTATGTGCTAGAAATGAAATTCAGTGCGGATTGGATGACAGGCACCCTAGGCACCCAGGATCGGCTTTAGTTTCACGTGTATCTCTTAAGCCGGCAGAGAAAACCCACCTGATATGCGCTCCACACAATTGAATTAGAGACGCCGTTGATTTTCTATGGGAATTGCAGAAATGACTTCTAAGCCTCAAAATAATGACTTTTTTTCCTAAGGTGGTAGGAATGAAACTCAGTGCGGGCTGGATGGGGTCCCCCCTGGGCACCGCAGACCTAAGCTTGTTTAACTCCTACCTCTTAAAGGGACCGAGAAAAAAATGACCTTTTCTGCACTCCAATGTAAGTCAATGGGGCGATTTTTTCGCTATGTGCTAGAAATGAAATTCAGTGCGGATTGGATGACAGGCACCCTAGGCACCCAGGATCGGCTTTAGTTTCACGTGTATCTCTTAAGCCGGCAGAGAAAACCCACCTGATATGCGCTCCACACAATTGAATTAGAGACGCCGTTGATTTTCTATGGGAATTGCAGAAATGACTTCTAAGCCTCAAAATAATGACTTTTTTTCCTAAGGTGGTAGGAATGAAACTCAGTGCGGGCTGGATGGGGTCCCCCCTGGGCACCGCAGACCTAAGCTTGTTTAACTCCTACCTCTTAAAGGGACCGAGAAAAAATGACCTTTTCTGCACTCCAATGTAAGTCAATGGGGCGATTTTTTGGCTATGTGCTAGAAATGAAATTCAGTGCGGATTGGATGACAGGCACCCTAGGCACCCAGGATCGGCTTTAGTTTCACGTGTATCTCTTAAGCCGGCAGAGAAAATCCACCTGATATGCGCTCCACACAATTGAATAGAGACGCCATTGATTTTCTATGGGAATTGCAGAAATGACTTCTAAGCCTCAAAATAATGACTTTTTTTCCTAAGGTGGTAGGAATGAAACTCAGTGTGGGCTGGATGGGGTCCCCCCTGGGCACCGCAGACCTAAGCTTGTTTAACTCCTACCTCTTAAAGGGACCGAGAAAAAATGACCTTTTCTGCACTCCAATGTAAGTCAATGGGGCGATTTTTTGGCTATGTGCTAGAAATGAAATTCAGTGCGGATTGGATGACAGGCACCCTAGGCACCCAGGATCGGCTTTAGTTTTACGTGTATCTCTTAAGCCGGCAGAGAAAATCCACCTGATATGCGATCCACACAATTGAATAGAGACGCCATTGATTTTTTATGGGAATTGCAAAAATGACTTCTAAGCCTCAAAATAATGACTTTTTTTCCTAAGGTGGTAGGAATGAAACTCAGTGTGGGCTGGATGGGGTCCCCCCTGGGCACCGCAGACCTAAGCTTGTTTAACTCCTACCTCTTAAAGGGACCGAGAAAAAATGACCTTTTCTGCACTCCAATGTAAGTCAATGGGGCGATTTTTTGGCTATGTGCTAGAAATGAAATTCAGTGCGGATTGGATGACAGGCACCCTAGGCACCCAGGATCGGCTTTAGTTTCACGTGTATCTCTTAAGCCGGCAGAGAAAACCCACCTGATATGCGCTCCACACAATTGAATTAGAGACGCCGTTGATTTTCTATGGGAATTGCAGAAATGACTTCTAAGCCTCAAAATAATGACTTTTTTTCCTAAGGTGGTAGGAATGAAACTCAGTGCGGGCTGGATGGGGTCCCCCCTGGGCACCGCAGACCTAAGCTTGTTTAACTCCTACCTCTTAAAGGGACCGAGAAAAAAATGACCTTTTCTGCACTCCAATGTAAGTCAATGGGGCGATTTTTTGGCTATGTGCTAGAAATGAAATTCAGTGCGGATTGGATGACAGGCACCCTAGGCACCCAGGATCGGCTTTAGTTTCACGTGTATCTCTTAAGCCGGCAGAGAAAACCCACCTGATATGCGCTCCACACAATTGAATTAGAGACGCCGTTGATTTTCTATGGGAATTGCAGAAATGACTTCTAAGCCTCAAAATAATGACTTTTTTTCCTAAGGTGGTAGGAATGAAACTCAGTGCGGGCTGGATGGGGTCCCCCCTGGGCACCGCAGACCTAAGCTTGTTTAACTCCTACCTCTTAAAGGGACCGAGAAAAAATGACCTTTTCTGCACTCCAATGTAAGTCAATGGGGCGATTTTTTGGCTATGTGCTAGAAATGAAATTCAGTGCGGATTGGATGACAGGCACCCTAGGCACCCAGGATCGGCTTTAGTTTCACGTGTATCTCTTAAGCCGGCAGAGAAAATCCACCTGATATGCGCTCCACACAATTGAATAGAGACGCCATTGATTTTCTATGGGAATTGCAGAAATGACTTCTAAGCCTCAAAATAATGACTTTTTTTCCTAAGGTGGTAGGAATGAAACTCAGTGTGGGCTGGATGGGGTCCCCCCTGGGCACCGCAGACCTAAGCTTGTTTAACTCCTACCTCTTAAAGGGACCGAGAAAAAATGACCTTTTCTGCACTCCAATGTAAGTCAATGGGGCGATTTTTTGGCTATGTGCTAGAAATGAAATTCAGTGCGGATTGGATGACAGGCACCCTAGGCACCCAGGATCGGCTTTAGTTTCACGTGTATCTCTTAAGCCGGCAGAGAAAACCCACCTGATATGCGCTCCACACAATTGAATTAGAGACGCCGTTGATTTTCTATGGGAATTGCAGAAATGACTTCTAAGCCTCAAAATAATGACTTTTTTTCCTAAGGTGGTAGGAATGAAACTCAGTGCGGGCTGGATGGGGTCCCCCCTGGGCACCGCAGACCTAAGCTTGTTTAACTCCTACCTCTTAAAGGGACCGAGAAAAAATGACCTTTTCTGCACTCCAATGTAAGTCAATGGGGCGATTTTTTGGCTATGTGCTAGAAATGAAATTCAGTGCGGATTGGATGACAGGCACCCTAGGCACCCAGGATCGGCTTTAGTTTCACGTGTATCTCTTAAGCCGGCAGAGAAAACCCACCTGATATGCGCTCCACACAATTGAATTAGAGACGCCGTTGATTTTCTATGGGAATTGCAGAAATGACTTCTAAGCCTCAAAATAATGACTTTTTTTCCTAAGGTGGTAGGAATGAAACTCAGTGCGGGCTGGATGGGGTCCCCCCTGGGCACCGCAGACCTAAGCTTGTTTAACTCCTACCTCTTAAAGGGACCGAGAAAAAATGACCTTTTCTGCACTCCAATGTAAGTCAATGGGGCGATTTTTTGGCTATGTGCTAGAAATGAAATTCAGTGCGGATTGGATGACAGGCACCCTAGGCACCCAGGATCGGCTTTAGTTTCACGTGTATCTCTTAAGCCGGCAGAGAAAACCCACCTGATATGCGCTCCACACAATTGAATTAGAGACGCCGTTGATTTTCTATGGGAATTGCAGAAATGACTTCTAAGCCTCAAAATAATGACTTTTTTTCCTAAGGTGGTAGGAATGAAACTCAGTGCGGGCTGGATGGGGTCCCCCCTGGGCACCGCAGACCTAAGCTTGTTTAACTCCTACCTCTTAAAGGGACCGAGAAAAAAATGACCTTTTCTGCACTCCAATGTAAGTCAATGGGGCGATTTTTTGGCTATGTGCTAGAAATGAAATTCAGTGCGGATTGGATGACAGGCACCCTAGGCACCCAGGATCGGCTTTAGTTTCACGTGTATCTCTTAAGCCGGCAGAGAAAATCCACCTGATATGCGCTCCACACAATTGAATAGAGACGCCATTGATTTTCTATGGGAATTGCAGAAATGACTTCTAAGCCTCAAAATAATGACTTTTTTTCCTAAGGTGGTAGGAATGAAACTCAGTGTGGGCTGGATGGGGTCCCCCCTGGGCACCGCAGACCTAAGCTTGTTTAACTCCTACCTCTTAAAGGGACCGAGAAAAAATGACCTTTTCTGCACTCCAATGTAAGTCAATGGGGCGATTTTTTGGCAATGTGCTAGAAATGAAATTCAGTGCGGATTGGATGACAGGCACCCTAGGCACCCAGGATCGGCTTTAGTTTCACGTGTATCTCTTAAGCCGGCAGAGAAAACCCACCTGATATGCGCTCCACACAATTGAATTAGAGACGCCGTTGATTTTCTATGGGAATTGCAGAAATGACTTCTAAGCCTCAAAATAATGACTTTTTTTCCTAAGGTGGTAGGAATGAAACTCAGTGCGGGCTGGATGGGGTCCCCCCTGGGCACCGCAGACCTAAGCTTGTTTAACTCCTACCTCTTAAAGGGACCGAGAAAAAATGACCTTTTCTGCACTCCAATGTAAGTCAATGGGGCGATTTTTTGGCTATGTGCTAGAAATGAAATTCAGTGCGGATTGGATGACAGGCACCCTAGGCACCCAGGATCGGCTTTAGTTTCATGTGTATCTCTTAAGCCGGCAGAGAAAACCCACCTGATATGCGCTCCACACAATTGAATAGAGACGCCGTTGATTTTCTATGGGAATTGCAGAAATGACTTCTAAGCCTCATAATAATGACTTTTTTTTCCTAAGGTGGTAGGAATGAAACTCAGTGCGGGCTGGATGGGGTCCCCCCTGGGCACCGCAGACCTAAGCTTGTTTAACTCCTACCTCTTAAAGGGACCGAGAAAAAATGACCTTTTCTGCACTCCAATGTAAGTCAATGGGGCGATTTTTTGGCTATGTGCTAGAAATGAAATTCAGTGCGGATTGGATGACAGGCACCCTAGGCACCCAGGATCGGCTTTAGTTTCACGTGTATCTCTTAAGCCGGCAGAGAAAACCCACCTGATATGCGCTCCACACAATTGAATTAGAGACGCCGTTGATTTTCTATGGGAATTGCAGAAATGACTTCTAAGCCTCAAAATAATGACTTTTTTTCCTAAGATGGTAGGAATGAAACTCAGTGCGGGCTGGATGGGGTCCCCCCTGGGCACCGCAGACCTAAGCTTGTTTAACTCCTACCTCTTAAAGGGACCGAGAAAAAATGACCTTTTCTGCACTCCAATGTAAGTCAAGGGGCGATTTTTTTGGCTATGTGCTAGAAATGAAATTCAGTGCGGATTGGATGACAGGCACCCTAGGCACCCAGGATCGGCTTTAGTTTCACGTGTATCTCTTAAGCCGGCAGAGAAAATCCACCTGATATGCGCTCCACACAATTGAATAGAGACGCCATTGATTTTCTATGGGAATTGCAGAAATGACTTCTAAGCCTCAAAATAATGACTTTTTTTCCTAAGGTGGTAGGAATGAAACTCAGTGTGGGCTGGATGGGGTCCCCCCAGGGCACCGCAGACCTAAGCTTGTTTAACTCCTACCTCTTAAAGGGACCGAGAAAAAATGACCTTTTCTGCACTCCAATGTAAGTCAATGGGGCGATTTTTTGGCTATGTGCTAGAAATGAAATTCAGTGCGGATTGGATGACAGGCACCCTAGGCACCCAGGATCGGCTTTAGTTTCACGTGTATCTCTTAAGTCGGCAGAGAAAACCCACCTGATATGCGCTCCACACAATTGAATTAGAGACGCCGTTGATTTTCTATGGGAATTGCAGAAATGACTTCTAAGCCTCAAAATAATGACTTTTTTTCCTAAGGTGGTAGGAATGAAACTCAGTGCGGGCTGGATGGGGTCCCCCCTGGGCACCGCAGACCTAAGCTTGTTTAACTCCTACCTCTTAAAGGGACCAAGAAAAAATGACCTTTTCTGCACTCCAATGTAAGTCAATGGGGCGATTTTTTGGCTATGTGCTAGAAATGAAATTCAGTGCGGATTGGATGACAGGCACCCTAGGCACCCAGGATCGGCTTTAGTTTCACGTGTATCTCTTAAGTCGGCAGAGAAAACCCACCTGATATGCGCTCCACACAATTGAATTAGAGACGCCGTTGATTTTCTATGGGAATTGCAGAAATGACTTCTAAGCCTCAAAATAATGACTTTTTTTCCTAAGGTGGTAGGAATGAAACTCAGTGCGGGCTGGATGGGGTCCCCCCTGGGCACCGCAGACCTAAGCTTGTTTAACTCCTACCTCTTAAAGGGACCGAGAAAAAATGACCTTTTCTGCACTCCAATGTAAGTCAATGGGGCGATTTTTTGGCTATGTGCTAGAAATGGAATTCAGTGCGGATTGGATGACAGGCACCCTAGGCACCCAGGATCGGCTTTAGTTTCACGTGTATCTCTTAAGCCGGCAGAGAAAATCCACCTGATATGCGCTCCACACAATTGAATAGAGACGCCATTGATTTTCTATGGGAATTGCAGAAATGACTTCTACGCCTCAAAATAATGACTTTTTTTCCTAAGGTGGTAGAAATGAAACTCAGTGTGGGCTGGATGGGGTCCCCCCTGGGCACCGCAGACCTAAGCTTGTTTAACTCCTAACTCTTAAAGGGACCGAGAAAAAATGACCTTTTCTGCACTCCAATGTAAGTCAATGGGGCGATTTTTTGGCTATGTGCTAGAAATGAAATTCAGTGCGGATTGGATGACAGGCACCCTAGGCACCCAGGATCGGCTTTAGTTTCACGTGTATCTCTTAAGTCGGCAGAGAAAACCCACCTGATATGCGCTCCACACAATTGAATAGAGACGCCGTTGATTTTCTATGGGAATTGCAGAAATGACTTCTAAGCCTCAAAATAATGACTTTTTTTCCTAAGGTGGTAGGAATGAAACTCAGTGCGGGCTGGATGGGGTCCCCCCTGGGCACCGCAGACCTAAGCTTGTTTAACTCCTACCTCTTAAAGGGACCGAGAAAAAATGACCTTTTCTGCACTCCAATGTAAGTCAATGGGGCGATTTTTTGGCTATGTGCTAGAAATGAAATTCAGTGCGGATTGGATGACAGGCACCCTAGGCACCCAGGATCGGCTTTAGTTTCACGTGTATCTCTTAAGCCGGCAGAGAAAACCCACCTGATATGCGCTCCACACAATTGAATTAGAGACGCCGTTGATTTTCTATGGGAATTGCAGAAATGACTTCTAAGCCTCAAAATAATGACTTTTTTTCCTAAGGTGGTAGGAATGAAACTCAGTGCGGGCTGGATGGGGTCCCCCCTGGGCACCGCAGACCTAAGCTTGTTTAACTCCTACCTCTTAAAGGGACCGAGTAAAAATGACCTTTTCTGCACTCCAATGTAAGTCAAAGGGGCGATTTTTTGGCTATGTGCTAGAAATGAAATTCAGTGCGGATTGGATGACAGGCACCCTAGGCACCCAGGATCGGCTTTAGTTTCACGTGTATCTCTTAAGCCGGCAGAGAAAATCCACCTGATATGCGCTCCACACAATTGAATAGAGACGCCATTGATTTTCTATGGGAATTGCAGAAATGACTTCTAAGCCTCAAAATAATGACTTTTTTTCCTAAGGTGGTAGGAATGAAACTCAGTGTGGGCTGGATGGGGTCCCCCCTGGGCACCGCAGACCTAAGCTTGTTTAACTCCTACCTTGTTAAAGGGACCGAGAAAAAATGACCTTTTCTGCACTCCAATGTAAGTCAATGGGGCGATTTTTTGGCTATGTGCTAGAAATGAAATTCAGTGCGGATTGGATGACAGGCACCCTAGGCACCCAGGATCGGCTTTAGTTTCACGTGTATCTCTTAAGCCGGCAGAGAAAATCCACCTGATATGCGCTCCACACAATTGAATAGAGACGCCATTGATTTTCTATGGGAATTGCAGAAATGACTTCTACGCCTCAAAATAATGACTTTTTTTCCTAAGGTGGTAGAAATGAAACTCAGTGTGGGCTGGATGGGGTCCCCCCTGGGCACCGCAGACCTAAGCTTGTTTAACTCCTAACTCTTAAAGGGACCGAGAAAAAAATGACCTTTTCTGCACTCCAATGTAAGTCAATGGGGCGATTTTTTGGCTATGTGCTAGAAATGAAATTCAGTGCGGATTGGATGACAGGCACCCTAGGCACCCAGGATCGGCTTTAGTTTCACGTGTATCTCTTAAGCCGGCAGAGAAAACCCACCTGATATGCGCTCCACACAATTGAATAGAGACGCCGTTGATTTTCTATGGGAATTGCAGAAATGACTTCTAAGCCTCAAAATAATGACTTTTTTTCCTAAGGTGGTAGGAATGAAACTCAGTGCGGGCTGGATGGGGTCCCCCCTGGGCACCGCAGACCTAAGCTTGTTTAACTCCTACCTCTTAAAGGGACCGAGAAAAAATGACCTTTTCTGCACTCCAATGTAAGTCAATGGGGCGATTTTTTGGCTATGTGCTAGAAATGAAATTCAGTGCGGATTGGATGACAGGCACCCTAGGCACCCAGGATCGGCTTTAGTTTCACGTGTATCTCTTAAGCCGGCAGAGAAAACCCACCTGATATGCGCTCCACACAATTGAATTAGAGACGCCGTTGATTTTCTATGGGAATTGCAGAAATGACTTCTAAGCCTCAAAATAATGACTTTTTTTCCTAAGGTGGTAGGAATGAAACTCAGTGCGGGCTGGATGGGGTCCCCCCTGGGCACCGCAGACCTAAGCTTGTTTAACTCCTACCTCTTAAAGGGACCGAGAAAAAATGACCTTTTCTGCACTCCAATGTAAGTCAATGGGGCGATTTTTTGGCTATGTGCTAGAAATGAAATTCAGTGCGGATTGGATGACAGGCACCCTAGGCACCCAGGATCGGCTTTAGTTTCACGTGTATCTCTTAAGCCGGCAGAGAAAATCCACCTGATATGCGCTCCACACAATTGAATAGAGACGCCATTGATTTTCTATGGGAATTGCAGAAATGACTTCTAAGCCTCAAAATAATGACTTTTTTTCCTAAGGTGGTAGGAATGAAACTCAGTGTGGGCTGGATGGGGTGGGGCACCGCAAACCTGGCATGTTTATCCTAAGACCTAAGTTTGAGTAAAATGACCTTGCAAAAGGACCGAATGTAACAAGGGCTTATTCTGCTATGTTACAATGAAAGTGCAATGTAGCATTTATTACCCATGTGTAGAAAAGTGAAATATCAGTAGCGGAAGAGACAGGCCACCTAATACGCTCACCAATGACGTGGAGTGCTTCATTTGTATCAATCATAAGCTGTAGAGACTCAAATATCGCTAACTTAATTCCGAGGTGCTAGAATGGCACCTGGCGGCAAAGATGGCATAAAGGGCAACTCAGCCTAGCAAAACCAGAAATTTTCCAAGGTGACAGGAAAGAGACTTAGTCTGCTGGCAGTAAGTAGTTTTGCCCATCCTCACTTTAGTGACTAGATGTTTAACTTCTGTGCGGATCAATGGAGCCGTGTTAATCAAAAGGAATGTTTTTGGACTCGAATCCGGTAAGTCAATGGATGGCGCTTTAAATTTGGGAATAGATCCGCATTGAAATTCAATGCGAATTGCTCAGGCACCCTAAGCCTCCTAGATCCTTTGCTTGTAGGATTTTAATGCTAAGTGGGCTTAACTGGTCCCCTGGGAAAAGCCAAGCTGTTTGGGCTCCTACCTCTTGAAAGAGACCCCGTGAGTTTCTTGGGAATTAGGTAATGAGCTTTAATAAGCTTGAAATAAAATGCAGGCACCTTGGATGGAGGCAACCGACTCTGGAGTTTGCGACGTTTAAGGGGTTCCCCTGTTTGCGTCCTCACTTCCTAAGCTTGTTTAACAGTAAGACTCCTCCTCAAGCTTCCTCAGAAAAAAACTTTTTGCCTCAATATGTCAGTTAATTCAGCCATCAGGCTATGTCTTCACCCCTACCGGGGAAGACAGGAGAAACAAGCCGGTTCTAGCACCCAATATCAAGGTTTAGTTTCTATGTGCTATTCTTGAATAGCCGGATGAGGCAAGTCCCAGTTGCCTTCAGTGTCCTTCCTGCACCTCGACAAATGCAGAAATCGGGACAGATGAATTGGCTTTAGTGATGAAGAAGAGCAGGAATGCAAATCAGGAGGATGAAGGATTCCCCAGCTGAGGATGGAGTCATAACAGTGTTAGGGTGCCGGAGGAGCCCATGATAGAACTCAGGAGCCATTGGGAGAGATCCCAGTCCCCCCCTTGAAATTGCGGTGCGTAGCCTCAGAGGCCCGCAGATTGACAATGGCACCAGAGCGGGGGATCGAGTCCCGGGCTCCCGGGACACTCAGGCCGTCTGAGAACCGCAAGGAAGGTCCGCAATAGAAGATTGCAGAAGAAATGACCTCCAGCAGCTGATGAAAAGGAAGCCGGATTGCGAAGGCTCTTCCGCCGGCGGATTGTGCAAATGTAGCGCTCCAACCGGAGGCCCCGAAAATCCCCTTTAAGCCGTGATCACTGCCTGTTTTTTGGGTCCTCCGTTTAGCCGCATGGGAGGGTGTGCAGCCTGCACTCCCGTCGCTTGGCCAGGAGTTTTAAGGTGCTAGAGGGGACGGAGGGACTCACGATTCAAGTACCCTCCGAATGGGGCCTCCCCCTGGCAGTCATCTGAAGCCGGCGCCATTCTTGTTTTCTTCCTAAGTGGGAGAGAAAAAACTTTCTTCTCCAAGTGTCGCCAAGGCGTTTTTCGATGTAAGAATACATCTGAGGGGCAGATTGGATTTCAGGGTTCTCCCAGACCAATGAAAAGGGGATTTTTTGACAGAACATGCTCTAAAGCCGGCAATAAAACCCGGATCGGCCGGAGCTCCAGCCGGACAGAAAGAACTCTGATATCCTTGATGGAGGCCATTGCAGAAATGACTTCTAAGCCTCAAAATAATGACTTTTTTTCCTAAGGTGGTAGGAATGAAACTCAGTGCGGGCTGGATGGGGTCCCCCCTGGGCACCGCAGACCTAAGCTTGTTTAACTCCTACCTCTTAAAGGGACCGAGAAAAAATGACCTTTTCTGCACTCCAATGTAAGTCAATGGGGCGATTTTTTGGCTATGTGCTAGAAATGAAATTCAGTGCGGATTGGATGACAGGCACCCTAGGCACCCAGGATCGGCTTTAGTTTCACGTGTATCTCTTAAGCCGGCAGAGAAAACCACCTGATATGCGCTCCACACAATTGAATTAGAGACGCCGTTGATTTTCTATGGGAATTGCAGAAATGACTTCTAAGCCTCAAAATAATGACTTTTTTTCCTAAGGTGGTAGGAATGAAACTCAGTGCGGGCTGGATGGGGTCCCCCCTGGGCACCGCAGACCTAAGCTTGTTTAACTCCTACCTCTTAAAGGGACCGAGAAAAAATGACCTTTTCTGCACTCCAATGTAAGTCAATGGGGCGATTTTTGGCTATGTGCTAGAAATGAAATTCAGTGCGGATTGGATGACAGGCACCCTAGGCACCCAGGATCGGCTTTAGTTTCACGTGTATCTCTTAAGCCGGCAGAGAAAATCCACCTGATATGCGCTCCACACAATTGAATAGAGACGCCAGTTGATTTTCTATGGGAATTGCAGAAATGACTTCTAAGCCTCAAAATAATGACTTTTTTTCCTAAGGTGGTAGGAATGAAACTCAGTGCGGGCTGGATGGGGTCCCCCCTGGGCACCGCAGACCTAAGCTTGTTTAACTCCTACCTCTTAAAGGGACCGAGAAAAAATGACCTTTTCTGCACTCCAATGTAAGTCAATGGGGCGATTTTTGGCTATGTGCTAGAAATGAAATTCAGTGCGGATTGGATGACAGGCACCCTAGGCACCCAGGATCGGCTTTAGTTTCACGTGTATCTCTTAAGCCGGCAGAGAAAACCCACCTGATATGCGCTCCACACAATTGAATAGAGACGCCATTGATTTTCTATGGGAATTGCAGAAATGACTTCTAAGCCTCAAAATAATGACTTTTTTTCCTAAGGTGGTAGGAATGAAACTCAGTGCGGGCTGGATGGGGTCCCCCCTGGGCACCGCAGACCTAAGCTTGTTTAACTCCTACCTCTTAAAGGGACCGAGAAAAAATGACCTTTTCTGCACTCCAATGTAAGTCAATGGGGCGATTTTTTGGCTATGTGCTAGAAATGAAATTCAGTGCGGATTGGATGACAGGCACCCTAGGCACCCAGGATCGGCTTTAGTTTCACGTGTATCTCTTAAGCCGGCAGAGAAAACCCACCTGATATGCGCTCCACACAATTGAATAGAGACGCCAGTTGATTTTCTATGGGAATTGCAGAAATGACTTCTAAGCCTCAAAATAATGACTTTTTTTCCTAAGGTGGTAGGAATGAAACTCAGTGCGGGCTGGATGGGGTCCCCCCTGGGCACCGCAGACCTAAGCTTGTTTAACTCCTACCTCTTAAAGGGACCGAGAAAAAATGACCTTTTCTGCACTCCAATGTAAGTCAATGGGGCGATTTTTTGGCTATGTGCTAGAAATGAAATTCAGTGCGGATTGGATGACAGGCACCCTAGGCACCCAGGATCGGCTTTAGTTTCACGTGTATCTCTTAAGCCGGCAGAGAAAACCCACCTGATATGCGCTCCACACAATTGAATAGAGACGCCGTTGATTTTCTATGGGAATTGCAGAAATGACTTCTAAGCCTCAAAATAATGACTTTTTTTCCTAAGGTGGTAGGAATGAAACTCAGTGCGGGCTGGATGGGGTCCCCCCTGGGCACCGCAGACCTAAGCTTGTTTAACTCCTACCTCTTAAAGGGACCGAGAAAAAATGACCTTTTCTGCACTCCAATGTAAGTCAATGGGGCGATTTTTTGGCTATGTGCTAGAAATGAAATTCAGTGCGGATTGGATGACAGGCACCCTAGGCACCCAGGATCGGCTTTAGTTTCACGTGTATCTCTTAAGCCGGCAGAGAAAACCCACCTGATATGCGCTCCACACAATTGAATTAGAGACGCCGTTGATTTTCTATGGGAATTGCAGAAATGACTTCTAAGCCTCAAAATAATGACTTTTTTTCCTAAGGTGGTAGGAATGAAACTCAGTGCGGGCTGGATGGGGTCCCCCCTGGGCACCGCAGACCTAAGCTTGTTTAACTCCTACCTCTTAAAGGGACCGAGAAAAAATGACCTTTTCTGCACTCCATGTAAGTCAATGGGGCGATTTTTTGGCTATGTGCTAGAAATGAAATTCAGTGCGGATTGGATGACAGGCACCCTAGGCACCCAGGATCGGCTTTAGTTTCACGTGTATCTCTTAAGCCGGCAGAGAAAAATCCACCTGATATGCGCTCCACACAATTGAATAGAGACGCCGTTGATTTTCTATGGGAATTGCAGAAATGACTTCTAAGCCTCAAAATAATGACTTTTTTTCCTAAGGTGGTAGGAATGAAACTCAGTGCGGGCTGGATGGGGTCCCCCCTGGGCACCGCAGACCTAAGCTTGTTTAACTCCTACCTCTTAAAGGGACCGAGAAAAAATGACCTTTTCTGCACTCCAATGTAAGTCAATGGGGCGATTTTTTGGCTATGTGCTAGAAATGAAATTCAGTGCGGATTGGATGACAGGCACCCTAGGCACCCAGGATCGGCTTTAGTTTCACGTGTATCTCTTAAGCCGGCAGAGAAAATCCACCTGATATGCGCTCCACACAATTGAATAGAGACGCCATTGATTTTCTATGGGAATTGCAGAAATGACTTCTAAGCCTCAAAATAATGACTTTTTTTCCTAAGGTGGTAGGAATGAAACTCAGTGCGGGCTGGATGGGGTCCCCCCTGGGCACCGCAGACCTAAGCTTGTTTAACTCCTACCTCTTAAAGGGACCGAGAAAAAAATGACCTTTTCTGCACTCCAATGTAAGTCAATGGGGCGATTTTTGGCTATGTGCTAGAAATGAAATTCAGTGCGGATTGGATGACAGGCACCCTAGGCACCCAGGATCGGCTTTAGTTTCACGTGTATCTCTTAAGCCGGCAGAGAAAAACCACCTGATATGCGCTCCACACAATTGAATTAGAGACGCCGTTGATTTTCTATGGGAATTGCAGAAATGACTTCTAAGCCTCAAAATAATGACTTTTTTTCCTAAGGTGGTAGGAATGAAACTCAGTGCGGGCTGGATGGGGTCCCCCCTGGGCACCGCAGACCTAAGCTTGTTTAAACTCCTACCTCTTAAAGGGACCGAGAAAAAATGACCTTTTCTGCACTCCAATGTAAGTCAATGGGGCGATTTTTTGGCTATGTGCTAGAAATGAAATTCAGTGCGGATTGGATGACAGGCACCCTAGGCACCCAGGATCGGCTTTAGTTTCACGTGTATCTCTTAAGCCGGCAGAGAAAACCCACCTGATATGCGCTCCACACAATTGAATTAGAGACGCCGTTGATTTTCTATGGGAATTGCAGAAATGACTTCTAAGCCTCAAAATAATGACTTTTTTTCCTAAGGTGGTAGGAATGAAACTCAGTGCGGGCTGGATGGGGTCCCCCCTGGGCACCGCAGACCTAAGCTTGTTTAACTCCTACCTCTTAAAGGGACCGAGAAAAAATGACCTTTTCTGCACTCCAATGTAAGTCAATGGGGCGATTTTTTGGCTATGTGCTAGAAATGAAATTCAGTGCGGATTGGATGACAGGCACCCTAGGCACCCAGGATCGGCTTTAGTTTCACGTGTATCTCTTAAGCCGGCAGAGAAAACCCACCTGATATGCGCTCCACACAATTGAATAGAGACGCCAGTTGATTTTCTATGGGAATTGCAGAAATGACTTCTAAGCCTCAAAATAATGACTTTTTTTCCTAAGGTGGTAGGAATGAAACTCAGTGCGGGCTGGATGGGGTCCCCCCTGGGCACCGCAGACCTAAGCTTGTTTAACTCCTACCTCTTAAAGGGACCGAGAAAAAATGACCTTTTCTGCACTCCAATGTAAGTCAATGGGGCGATTTTTTGGCTATGTGCTAGAAATGAAATTCAGTGCGGATTGGATGACAGGCACCCTAGGCACCCAGGATCGGCTTTAGTTTCACGTGTATCTCTTAAGCCGGCAGAGAAAACCCACCTGATATGCGCTCCACACAATTGAATAGAGACGCCGTTGATTTTCTATGGGAATTGCAGAAATGACTTCTAAGCCTCAAAATAATGACTTTTTTTCCTAAGGTGGTAGGAATGAAACTCAGTGCGGGCTGGATGGGGTCCCCCCTGGGCACCGCAGACCTAAGCTTGTTTAACTCCTACCTCTTAAAGGGACCGAGAAAAAATGACCTTTTCTGCACTCCAATGTAAGTCAATGGGGCGATTTTTTGGCTATGTGCTAGAAATGAAATTCAGTGCGGATTGGATGACAGGCACCCTAGGCACCCAGGATCGGCTTTAGTTTCACGTGTATCTCTTAAGCCGGCAGAGAAAACCCACCTGATATGCGCTCCACACAATTGAATAGAGACGCCGTTGATTTTCTATGGGAATTGCAGAAATGACTTCTAAGCCTCAAAATAATGACTTTTTTTCCTAAGGTGGTAGGAATGAAACTCAGTGCGGGCTGGATGGGGTCCCCCCTGGGCACCGCAGACCTAAGCTTGTTTAACTCCTACCTCTTAAAGGGACCGAGAAAAAATGACCTTTTCTGCACTCCAATGTAAGTCAATGGGGCGATTTTTTGGCTATGTGCTAGAAATGAAATTCAGTGCGGATTGGATGACAGGCACCCTAGGCACCCAGGATCGGCTTTAGTTTCACGTGTATCTCTTAAGCCGGCAGAGAAAACCCACCTGATATGCGCTCCACACAATTGAATAGAGACGCCGTTGATTTTCTATGGGAATTGCAGAAATGACTTCTAAGCCTCAAAATAATGACTTTTTTTCCTAAGGTGGTAGGAATGAAACTCAGTGCGGGCTGGATGGGGTCCCCCCTGGGCACCGCAGACCTAAGCTTGTTTAACTCCTACCTCTTAAAGGGACCGAGAAAAAATGACCTTTTCTGCACTCCAATGTAAGTCAATGGGGCGATTTTTTGGCTATGTGCTAGAAATGAAATTCAGTGCGGATTGGATGACAGGCACCCTAGGCACCCAGGATCGGCTTTAGTTTCACGTGTATCTCTTAAGCCGGCAGAGAAAACCCACCTGATATGCGCTCCACACAATTGAATAGAGACGCCGTTGATTTTCTATGGGAATTGCAGAAATGACTTCTAAGCCTCAAAATAATGACTTTTTTTCCTAAGGTGGTAGGAATGAAACTCAGTGCGGGCTGGATGGGGTCCCCCCTGGGCACCGCAGACCTAAGCTTGTTTAACTCCTACCTCTTAAAGGGACCGAGAAAAAATGACCTTTTCTGCACTCCAATGTAAGTCAATGGGGCGATTTTTTGGCTATGTGCTAGAAATGAAATTCAGTGCGGATTGGATGACAGGCACCCTAGGCACCCAGGATCGGCTTTAGTTTCACGTGTATCTCTTAAGCCGGCAGAGAAAACCCACCTGATATGCGCTCCACACAATTGAATAGAGACGCCGTTGATTTTCTATGGGAATTGCAGAAATGACTTCTAAGCCTCAAAATAATGACTTTTTTTCCTAAGGTGGTAGGAATGAAACTCAGTGCGGGCTGGATGGGGTCCCCCCTGGGCACCGCAGACCTAAGCTTGTTTAACTCCTACCTCTTAAAGGGACCGAGAAAAAATGACCTTTTCTGCACTCCAATGTAAGTCAATGGGGCGATTTTTTGGCTATGTGCTAGAAATGAAATTCAGTGCGGATTGGATGACAGGCACCCTAGGCACCCAGGATCGGCTTTAGTTTCACGTGTATCTCTTAAGCCGGCAGAGAAAACCCACCTGATATGCGCTCCACACAATTGAATAGAGACGCCGTTGATTTTCTATGGGAATTGCAGAAATGACTTCTAAGCCTCAAAATAATGACTTTTTTTCCTAAGGTGGTAGGAATGAAACTCAGTGCGGGCTGGATGGGGTCCCCCCTGGGCACCGCAGACCTAAGCTTGTTTAACTCCTACCTCTTAAAGGGACCGAGAAAAAATGACCTTTTCTGCACTCCAATGTAAGTCAATGGGGCGATTTTTTGGCTATGTGCTAGAAATGAAATTCAGTGCGGATTGGATGACAGGCACCCTAGGCACCCAGGATCGGCTTTAGTTTCACGTGTATCTCTTAAGCCGGCAGAGAAAACCCACCTGATATGCGCTCCACACAATTGAATAGAGACGCCGTTGATTTTCTATGGGAATTGCAGAAATGACTTCTAAGCCTCAAAATAATGACTTTTTTTCCTAAGGTGGTAGGAATGAAACTCAGTGCGGGCTGGATGGGGTCCCCCTGGGCACCGCAGACCTAAGCTTGTTTAACTCCTACCTCTTAAAGGGACCGAGAAAAAATGACCTTTTCTGCACTCCAATGTAAGTCAATGGGGCGATTTTTTGGCTATGTGCTAGAAATGAAATTCAGTGCGGATTGGATGACAGGCACCCTAGGCACCCAGGATCGGCTTTAGTTTCACGTGTATCTCTTAAGCCGGCAGAGAAAACCCACCTGATATGCGCTCCACACAATTGAATAGAGACGCCGTTGATTTTCTATGGGAATTGCAGAAATGACTTCTAAGCCTCAAAATAATGACTTTTTTTCCTAAGGTGGTAGGAATGAAACTCAGTGCGGGCTGGATGGGGTCCCCCCTGGGCACCGCAGACCTAAGCTTGTTTAACTCCTACCTCTTAAAGGGACCGAGAAAAAAATGACCTTTTCTGCACTCCAATGTAAGTCAATGGGGCGATTTTTTGGCTATGTGCTAGAAATGAAATTCAGTGCGGATTGGATGACAGGCACCCTAGGCACCCAGGATCGGCTTTAGTTTCACGTGTATCTCTTAAGCCGGCAGAGAAAACCCACCTGATATGCGCTCCACACAATTGAATAGAGACGCCGTTGATTTTCTATGGGAATTGCAGAAATGACTTCTAAGCCTCAAAATAATGACTTTTTTTCCTAAGGTGGTAGGAATGAAACTCAGTGCGGGCTGGATGGGGTCCCCCCTGGGCACCGCAGACCTAAGCTTGTTTAACTCCTACCTCTTAAAGGGACCGAGAAAAAATGACCTTTTCTGCACTCCAATGTAAGTCAATGGGGCGATTTTTTGGCTATGTGCTAGAAATGAAATTCAGTGCGGATTGGATGACAGGCACCCTAGGCACCCAGGATCGGCTTTAGTTTCACGTGTATCTCTTAAGCCGGCAGAGAAAACCCACCTGATATGCGCTCCACACAATTGAATAGAGACGCCGTTGATTTTCTATGGGAATTGCAGAAATGACTTCTAAGCCTCAAAATAATGACTTTTTTTCCTAAGGTGGTAGGAATGAAACTCAGTGCGGGCTGGATGGGGTCCCCCTGGGCACCGCAGACCTAAGCTTTTTTAACTCCTACCTCTTAAAGGGACCGAGAAAAAATGACCTTTTCTGCACTCCAATGTAAGTCAATGGGGCGATATTTTGGCTATGTGCTAGAAATGAAATTCAGAGCGGATTGGATGACAGGCACCCTAGGGCGACCCAGGATCGGCTTTAGTTTCACGGTGTATCTCTTAAGCCGCAGAGAAAACCCACCTGATATGCGCTCCACACAATTGAATAGAGACGCCGTTGATTTTCTATGGGAATTGCAGAAATGACTTCTAAGCCTCAAAATAATGACTTTTTTTCCTAAGGTGGTAGGAATGAAACTCAGTGCGGGCTGGATGGGGTCCCCCCTGGGCACCGCAGACCTAAGCTTGTTTAACTCCTACCTCTTAAAGGGACCGAGAAAAAATGACCTTTTCTGCACTCCAATGTAAGTCAATGGGGCGATTTTTTGGCTATGTGCTAGAAATGAAATTCAGTGCGGATTGGATGACAGGCACCCTAGGCACCCAGGATCGGCTTTAGTTTCACGTGTATCTCTTAAGCCGGCAGAGAAAAACCCACCTGATATGCGCTCCACACAATTGAATAGAGACGCCGTTGATTTTCTAAGCCTCAAAATAATGACTTTTTTTCCTAAGGTGGTAGGAATGAAACTCAGTGCGGGCTGGATGGGGTCCCCCCTGGGCACCGCAGACCTAAGCTTGTTTAACTCCTACCTCTTAAAGGGACCGAGAAAAAATGACCTTTTCTGCACTCCAATGTAAGTCAATGGGGCGATTTTTTGGCTATGTGCTAGAAATGAAATTCAGTGCGGATTGGATGACAGGCACCCTAGGCACCCAGGATCGGCTTTAGTTTCACGTGTATCTCTTAAGCCGGCAGAGAAAACCCACCTGATATGCGCTCCACACAATTGAATTAGACGCCATTGATTTTCTATGGGAATTGCAGAAATGACTTCTAAGCCTCAAAATAATGACTTTTTTTCCTAAGGTGGTAGGAATGAAACTCAGTGCGGGCTGGATGGGGTCCCCCCTGGGCACCGCAGACCTAAGCTTGTTTAACTCCTACCTCTTAAAGGGACCGAGAAAAAATGACCTTTTCTGCACTCCAATGTAAGTCAATGGGGCGATTTTTTGGCTATGTGCTAGAAATGAAATTCAGTGCGGATTGGATGACAGGCACCCTAGGCACCCAGGATCGGCTTTAGTTTCACGTGTATCTCTTAAGCCGGCAGAGAAAACCCACCTGATATGCGCTCCACACAATTGAATAGAGACGCCGTTGATTTTCTATGGGAATTGCAGAAATGACTTCTAAGCCTCAAAATAATGACTTTTTTTCCTAAGGTGGTAGGAATGAAACTCAGTGCGGGCTGGATGGGGTCCCCCCTGGGCACCGCAGACCTAAGCTTGTTTAACTCCTACCTCTTAAAGGGACCGAGAAAAAATGACCTTTTCTGCACTCCAATGTAAGTCAATGGGGCGATTTTTTGGCTATGTGCTAGAAATGAAATTCAGTGCGGATTGGATGACAGGCACCCTAGGCACCCAGGATCGGCTTTAGTTTCACGTGTATCTCTTAAGCCGGCAGAGAAAACCACCTGATATGCGCTCCACACAATTGAATAGAGACGCCGTTGATTTTCTATGGGAATTGCAGAAATGACTTCTAAGCCTCAAAATAATGACTTTTTTTCCTAAGGTGGTAGGAATGAAACTCAGTGCGGGCTGGATGGGGTCCCCCCTGGGCACCGCAGACCTAAGCTTGTTTAACTCCTACCTCTTAAAGGGACCGAGAAAAAATGACCTTTTCTGCACTCCAATGTAAGTCAATGGGGCGATTTTTTGGCTATGTGCTAGAAATGAAATTCAGTGCGGATTGGATGACAGGCACCCTAGGCACCCAGGATCGGCTTTAGTTTCACGTGTATCTCTTAAGCCGGCAGAGAAACCCACCTGATATGCGCTCCACACAATTGAATAGAGACGCCGTTGATTTTCTATGGGAATTGCAGAAATGACTTCTAAGCCTCAAAATAATGACTTTTTTTCCTAAGGTGGTAGGAATGAAACTCAGTGCGGGCTGGATGGGGTCCCCCTGGGCACCGCAGACCTAAGCTTGTTTAACTCCTACCTCTTAAAGGGACCGAGAAAAAATGACCTTTTCTGCACTCCAATGTAAGTCAATGGGGCGATTTTTTGGCTATGTGCTAGAAATGAAATTCAGTGCGGATTGGATGACAGGCACCCTAGGCACCCAGGATCGGCTTTAGTTTCACGTGTATCTCTTAAGCCGGCAGAGAAAACCCACCTGATATGCGCTCCACACAATTGAATAGAGACGCCGTTGATTTTCTATGGGAATTGCAGAAATGACTTCTAAGCCTCAAAATAATGACTTTTTTTCCTAAGGTGGTAGGAATGAAACTCAGTGCGGGCTGGATGGGGTCCCCCCTGGGCACCGCAGACCTAAGCTTGTTTAACTCCTACCTCTTAAAGGGACCGAGAAAAAATGACCTTTTCTGCACTCCAATGTAAGTCAATGGGGCGATTTTTTGGCTATGTGCTAGAAATGAAATTCAGTGCGGATTGGATGACAGGCACCCTAGGCACCCAGGATCGGCTTTAGTTTCACGTGTATCTCTTAAGCCGGCAGAGAAAACCCACCTGATATGCGCTCCACACAATTGAATAGAGACGCCGTTGATTTTCTATGGGAATTGCAGAAATGACTTCTAAGCCTCAAAATAATGACTTTTTTTCCTAAGGTGGTAGGAATGAAACTCAGTGCGGGCTGGATGGGGTCCCCCCTGGGCACCGCAGACCTAAGCTTGTTTAACTCCTACCTCTTAAAGGGACCGAGAAAAAATGACCTTTTCTGCACTCCAATGTAAGTCAATGGGGCGATTTTTTGGCTATGTGCTAGAAATGAAATTCAGTGCGGATTGGATGACAGGCACCCTAGGCACCCAGGATCGGCTTTAGTTTCACGTGTATCTCTTAAGCCGGCAGAGAAAACCCACCTGATATGCGCTCCACACAATTGAATAGAGACGCCGTTGATTTTCTATGGGAATTGCAGAAATGACTTCTAAGCCTCAAAATAATGACTTTTTTTCCTAAGGTGGTAGGAATGAAACTCAGTGCGGGCTGGATGGGGTCCCCCCTGGGCACCGCAGACCTAAGCTTGTTTAACTCCTACCTCTTAAAGGGACCGAGAAAAAATGACCTTTTCTGCACTCCAATGTAAGTCAATGGGGCGATTTTTTGGCTATGTGCTAGAAATGAAATGCAGTGCGGATTGGATGACAGGCACCCTAGGCACCCAGGATCGGCTTTAGTTTCACGTGTATCTCTTAAGCCGGCAGAGAAAACCCACCTGATATGCGCTCCACACAATTGAATAGAGACGCCGTTGATTTTCTATGGGAATTGCAGAAATGACTTCTAAGCCTCAAAATAATGACTTTTTTTTCCTAAGGTGGTAGGAATGAAACTCAGTGCGGGCTGGATGGGGTCCCCCCTGGGCACCGCAGACCTAAGCTTGTTTAACTCCTACCTCTTAAAGGGACCGAGAAAAAATGACCTTTTCTGCACTCCAATGTAAGTCAATGGGGCGATTTTTTGGCTATGTGCTAGAAATGAAATTCAGTGCGGATTGGATGACAGGCACCCTAGGCACCCAGGATCGGCTTTAGTTTCACGTGTATCTCTTAAGCCGGCAGAGAAAACCCACCTGATATGCGCTCCACACAATTGAATAGAGACGCCGTTGATTTTCTATGGGAATTGCAGAAATGACTTCTAAGCCTCAAAATAATGACTTTTTTTCCTAAGGTGGTAGGAATGAAACTCAGTGCGGGCTGGATGGGGTCCCCCCTGGGCACCGCAGACCTAAGCTTGTTTAACTCCTACCTCTTAAAGGGACCGAGAAAAAATGACCTTTTCTGCACTCCAATGTAAGTCAATGGGGCGATTTTTTGGCTATGTGCTAGAAATGAAATTCAGTGCGGATTGGATGACAGGCACCCTAGGCACCCAGGATCGGCTTTAGTTTCACGTGTATCTCTTAAGCCGGCAGAGAAAACCCACCTGATATGCGCTCCACACAATTGAATAGAGACGCCGTTGATTTTCTATGGGAATTGCAGAAATGACTTCTAAGCCTCAAAATAATGACTTTTTTTCCTAAGGTGGTAGGAATGAAACTCAGTGCGGGCTGGATGGGGTTCCCCCTGGGCACCGCAGACCTAAGCTTGTTTAACTCCTACCTCTTAAAGGGACCGAGAAAAAATGACCTTTTCTGCACTCCAATGTAAGTCAATGGGGCGATTTTTTGGCTATGTGCTAGAAATGAAATTCAGTGCGGATTGGATGACAGGCACCCTAGGCACCCAGGATCGGCTTTAGTTTCACGTGTATCTCTTAAGCCGGCAGAGAAAACCCACCTGATATGCGCTCCACACAATTGAATAGAGACGCCGTTGATTTTCTATGGGAATTGCAGAAATGACTTCTAAGCCTCAAAATAATGACTTTTTTTCCTAAGGTGGTAGGAATGAAACTCAGTGCGGGCGGCTGGATGGGGTCCCCCCTGGGCACCGCAGACCTAAGCTTGTTTAACTCCTACCTCTTAAAGGGACCGAGAAAAAATGACCTTTTCTGCACTCCAATGTAAGTCAATGGGGCGATTTTTTGGCTATGTGCTAGAAATGAAATTCAGTGCGGATTGGATGACAGGCACCCTAGGCACCCAGGATCGGCTTTAGTTTCACGTGTATCTCTTAAGCCGGCAGAGAAAACCACCTGATATGCGCTCCACACAATTGAATAGAGACGCCGTTGATTTTCTATGATACTTGACCTAAGGGAAATTGCTTTTTTTGAAGTGGTAGGAATGAAATGGTTAAGGCTAGGGTCCCCCTGCAAGGCAGAAGAGACTTGCTTAGCTGTATTCTCTTAAAAGGACCGAGGTAAAATGCCTTTCGACCACTCCAACCAGGTTCGTTTGCAGCTATAATTTAAAAGGGAGGGTGTTTTTGTGGCCTATGGACTCAAGAAAGGAATTTCCCGTTAGGTAGTATGAAATTCCTACGTTCTTTTGCAGTCCTAGGCGGCACACCATGGGACCTCCAACAGCAGTGTAAAGAGACACCGGGGAATTTCCACCTTAGACACTCACACTTTTTGCTTAAGACTGCTTTTTTTTAGGGAAAAAATGCCTTGAAGGAGCTCAAAAAGGTCAAGCTTTTCTTAAACATGAAGCAGCTCTCAGCCCTCTTGAAGAACGTCTTGAAATCCAGGAATCAACTGACATGGCCCCTGCTGAATAAGCTGTAGTCCATCTAGAGCTTGAGGAATAAGAAGAACAAGCACCTAAGCAACTTTTTTAATATTTCTTTGAGGGCTGAGAATTCTTTGCTTTTCGCCGCAGAAACCAGATAACCGGTTTCCAGAAGTAGCACTTCTATCATCCAGGGGGGATTGAAGCATCTGAAGATCGTCTGAAGGATGAAGATATCCTTGAACCAATGGCTAATTGTTAATTTAAGCCAACTTGGAGGAGAAAGATTGGAAGCCAACATCTTCTGAAACAGAATGGGTAAAGACACACGAGACCTTTTGGAGATTTTCCAATTGGCTGCGCAGCCCAAAGCAATCTATCTCTTAAGCTAAAAGCTCCAAAGCCTGACCTTATTCTCATCCGGAAAGATCCCGCGAGATGGGGGCTGAACCAAAATGATCCTAGGGGGGCGTTCCAGGCAGAGGCTAGTGCTTGTCCAACCCTAAAATCTTTTGGACGTGAAAAACCAGATGCTGGTATGCACTCCCTTCTTCGTACAATAAACGCAGATTTATAAGCTGGGACTGAAATGATATATCCCTGGTAAAATGATTTAACAAAATAGTCATGTATCAAGGGTCCCCTTGACCCGCCTGTACGGGTCCCGGAGAATCACGCCCTGTGAATATAGAATAGCTTAAATAAAAATGGAAAGGAGTGGTATGATAAACAATGAGCATACTGTACAACAGACGCATACTATAAGGGTAGAACGGATTTTCCTAGCGGTTTGTAGAATGAAAGTTCAGTGCGGCTAAGAGTTGTTCCTATGGATACTAGATCTATTGGATAGGCTGTACACAAGGTGGCAGAAAAAGAGACACCAGATAGTTACTCACTTATTAGAGGAGCTTGTCCAACATCAGGGATTATGTTTCTATGGCAGCCGGAAACCCCAAAGGGAAGGGAAGAAATGCACTCTAGTTCCCGGGATCTCTCCTAGTTCCTCACGGTAGTCGGATTCCAGAGAGGAGAACTTCAAAGCAGGGACCCCCCACTGAATTACATACAAAGATCAACACACTTTTCTGCAATTCCATAGAATGGTGCTCTTGAAAAAGACCATTGATAAGGGCTGGTGTAATCTGGTGATTCCTCCTGCTACGTCTGGCAGGAGAATAAATTCTGAAAACTACAATCCTAGAAAACAGCCAGATCAAAAAAACAATATACATTTTCTCCTTAGAATGTCGGTATTACAATACTAGGAGGCTTTTCTGTAAGCCGTGGAGAAGGAAATCGCCTAAAAAAAGGTTCTTCTCCCCACTAGCTAGGAGTAGACTGCCGCAGGGAAAGACGTTGAGACAATTCTTCCTACCGCAATAAAGAAAAACACCCGCAGGTTAGATGACAGAAAGCAATACATCCCAGATCCGATAAACGGGGATAATGGTGGAAAACACATACATAAACTTTAATCATGACTAAGGTCAATGAGATGAGCTAGGCTTGCATCGCAAGTAGCCCATCGAGACTGTGATGATCCTAAACAGGTAGACTTCATTTATGTGTGAATGCAACCCAAGTTTGAATTGTGGGGCACCATCACAGACAGGGATTAGTATCCTACTTCAGAGACTCCTAGAGTGTAGCTCCTAGCTCAGGTAACAAAAATTTTTTTTTTTTTTTTTTTTTTTTTCAGCAGGCAAGCAGATAATTTAAATTCTCCATAACAAGAGACTATGTCCGGAAATATTAACTTACATTTTGAGAGAGTGGCGATTTATGGCAGCAGGATAACGAGCAGCCGCCTTTGGATACTGTTTCCGGATCACCATATCACTCAGGGCAGAGTATGCTAAGCAAAAAAACTGACCTGAGGTGGCGGCGGTAACAGAGGATAACTGGTACTGATAATTCAGTAGCAGGATGGTCAAGAAAATAATGCGGTTTTTTTCACAGTTCAGTCCGGGGCCACCGTTTTAGTCGGACCCAGCGAATAACGCAGCCCAACATCCCCTAGGTCCCTCTTCCAAAGGGACAGCTTGTAGTGACACACAGCCAAATCCTTTAGCGGATTTTTTCTCAGTCCTAGAAAGAAACATCCTGCAAAAAAGGATGAATAACATAGGGGATAATAGTACTTACCATAGAGCTAAGCATATAGATCTCACTGATAGCTTTGAACCAATTATAGGGCGAGCCAGGCCCCTGTCTCACTTTGTAGGCAAGAAAGTTTGTGCTTCCTGGAAGCCGTTCCTCGTGCTTTTCAAATGCGGAACTCTCCGTGGAACTGGATTTACTTCTGGGCACCTCAGCCCTAAAAAAGAGCTTTTTTACCTTCTCCCTGAAAAACGGGGTGCAGTAACGAGAAAGTGCACACGGAAAACACATTTTCCAGTGCTTAGCTTGAGGCATAATTGCCGCCGCTCCCGACTTCCCGAGATCCGCTCCTAGTGTCTCCGTCACGGAAATTTCGCATGGCAGAAAGACACCTCACTTGTGCCTTATCTGCAAGGTGGGACTGTGATGGTGCTCAGACACAGCTGCAATGTGCATTTAGTCGTCCTCTGAAAATCCGAGTGAATTTTTTTTGCGCAGAAGTTTAAACTCTGAATCCAATAAGGGATTGGATGGGGTATCAGCCCTGGCCCCAGCAGACTAAGCTTGTTTAACTCCTACCTCTTAAAGGGACCGGAAAAAATACCTTTTCCAAGCCATGATAGGTAAACAATAAACATGTTTCCTGTTGATCTGGATGAATTCAGGTTGATTGGTTCTGAGTAGGGGACCCAAAGACAGGAAACTTTTCCTGCGTCATCTTAAGCAGCAGGAAAAAACCCGATCGTCCAAAGGAGGATGGTGCCGATAGGATAAATAGAATTGGGAGAACCATAGATATTTCTAATTGCAATCCTGATGTCTTTCAAGGCGAGAAGAGACTGTCAACTGCAGAGTGGTCCCAAGTCTGTCGACGCCGTTGGGTCCCCCCTGGGCAAGCAAACCTAAGTTTGGCAAATCTCCTCTTAATGATCCTCATGGAAGAAATGATTGATAGGGCTGGTCAAATCTGTGACTATCCTCCCTGCTGATGTATCCTTTGGCAGGAAAGTTCATTCTGAAACGGAAATAGAAACAGAAACAGCCAGGCACAGGAAGGGATTTATAATGCGTGTACTCTAAAGGGCACAAAATGTTAAACATAACCAGTGAATAAACCCCATAACTACCAGCATAAGTGAAAGGCATATGACTTGACTACTCCACTCATGGGCGCAAAATACAGAACCCTCCCATCTGCTATAGTGTAATGGGAGTGGAAGCACAGAAACAATAACCAGGGGGAAAACTCTTATACGAACACAAAATAAGTTTAATTTATCACTCTTAAATCAGTAAATGGTGGAAATTTCCCCGATTTGCAGAAAAAAAGTCAATTTTTCCTATGTGTTCACAGCAAAATAGCAGATTGGAACAGGAATCTCACACTATATAACAGCTGGGTATTCCCTTCAGAGTTAGAGAAGAGAGGACCAGACAAAATGCTCCACTCAATACAAAGTAATAAACCCACGCCCTTGGGGCGTTCTATGGGAAGGATAATGCAATAAGACTTCTCTCCCAGCAGAGTCATGATACTCAGAGATCTCCCTGAAAAGTTAGCATGATGGGAGTGAGAGTAGTAAAACAGCTCATCATCAAACACAGTTAACAGAATCTTGTATATACCCTGTAACCGCTTGCTAACTCTGATCAACTGATAAGGACCTTTTCTGAAATAATAACTAAAACCCTCAGTAATTTGCTATAAGCTAACGCATCAAAGGGCGCGCACATAACGCCCTGCTGTCAGCACCTACTCTTTAGTGAAAAAAGGAAGGCACAGACCGGGATGCCGATGCAAGCCCTAATTTTAGCACACTACCTAAAATGAGGGACGCCGTTGATTACCTTGCTGATGGTGTTAAGCCTCAAAATAATGACCCTTTTTCCTAAGGTGTAGGAATGAAAATTCAGTGCGGCTGGATGGTCCCAGCCTGGAACGCAGACCTAAGCTTGCAACCTCCTACCTTAAAGGGGGGGAAAAAATGACCTTTTTGCCTCCAAAATAAGTCAATGGGGCCATTTTGGCTATGCCTAGAAATGAATTCAGTGCGGATTGGATGACAGGCACCCCCACCACCAATAACCTTTAGTTTGTTATATCTCACCTTGCCCGCGGCAATGAAAATCCACCCAATGCGTATAGGAGACCAGGAGCCATGCATCAAATGATGTATGGTGGTCCGTCCTTAGGCCTCCGCATATCAGGTTCATCTCTTCAGCTCATCACCGTGAGGATTTGTCCTCGCGGCATGGTAGTCTGTCCCATTCCATCCCCATGGAGGAGTAGGTAGACAGGAACCATGGCTAATGCTTGTAAGGTTGACCGACTTAGTCCCTCCGCAAAATCTGGCATCTGCATGTCGGTCCATCATGGGGCGATTTTTTGGCATTGTAGGTCCTGTCCCATTCATCCCCAGAGCGGATTGGAGACAGGCACCCTGCACCCAATGAAGTATGGTGGTCCGCACGTTAGGCCCTCCGCATAAAAGGTCATCTGCATATGAGGTCCCACTCCGGGAGGACTGTGCGACAGGTATCGAAAAAAGAGATTGCAGAAATACTTATAGCCTGATCCAACTGCTAGATCCCTTCCAGGGCTGAAAGATAAGGAACTGCAAAACGACTGTAGCCTGGTCTCAAGTCTGAAACATGGTTGTGCCAGCCAAACTTGCTAAGCTAACTAAACTCTCTTAAAGGGACCGAGAAAAAATGACCTTTTTGCACTCAAAAAAGTCATAATGTTTTTTTCTATTGCAGAAGGAAAAAATCAGTGCGGATTGGATGACAGCACATACCATGGGTCGGTTTTTGATTGGATCTGCTGATGTCTCTTAAGCCGGCACTCTTAAACCCGAGAAAACCCATGATATGCCTCCACACAATTGAATAGAGACGTTGATTTTCTATGGGAATTGCAGAAATGACTTCTAAGCCTCAAAATAATGACTTTTTTTCCTAAGGTGGTAGGAATGAAACTCAGTGCGGGCTGGATGGGGTCCCCCCTGGGCACCGCAGACCTAAGCTTGTTTAACTCCTACCTCTTAAAGGGACCGAGAAAAAATGACCTTTTCTGCACTCCAATGTAAGTCAATGGGGCGATTTTTTGGCTATGTGCTAGAAATGAAATTCAGTGCGGATTGGATGACAGGCACCCTAGGCACCCAGGATCGGCTTTAGTTTCACGTGTATCTCTTAAGCCGGCAGAGAAAATCCACCTGATATGCGCTCCACACAATTGAATAGAGACGCCGTTGATTTTCTATGGGAATTGCAGAAATGACTTCTAAGCCTCAAAATAATGACTTTTTTTCCTAAGGTGGTAGGAATGAAACTCAGTGCGGGCTGGATGGGGTCCCCCCTGGGCACCGCAGACCTAAGCTTGTTTAACTCCTACCTCTTAAAGGGACCGAGAAAAAATGACCTTTTCTGCACTCCAATGTAAGTCAATGGGGCGATTTTTTGGCTATGTGCTAGAAATGAAATTCAGTGCGGATTGGATGACAGGCACCCTAGGCACCCAGGATCGGCTTTAGTTTCACGTGTATCTCTTAAGCCGGCAGAGAAAACCCACCTGATATGCGCTCCACACAATTGAATAGAGACGCCGTTGATTTTCTATGGGAATTGCAGAAATGACTTCTAAGCCTCAAAATAATGACTTTTTTTCCTAAGGTGGTAGGAATGAAACTCAGTGCGGGCTGGATGGGGTCCCCCCTGGGCACCGCAGACCTAAGCTTGTTTAACTCCTACCTCTTAAAGGGACCGAGAAAAAATGACCTTTTCTGCACTCCAATGTAAGTCAATGGGGCGATTTTTTGGCTATGTGCTAGAAATGAAATTCAGTGCGGATTGGATGACAGGCACCCTAGGCACCCAGGATCGGCTTTAGTTTCACGTGTATCTCTTAAGCCGGCAGAGAAAACCCACCTGATATGCGCTCCACACAATTGAATAGAGACGCCGTTGATTTTCTATGGGAATTGCAGAAATGACTTCTAAGCCTCAAAATAATGACTTTTTTTCCTAAGGTGGTAGGAATGAAACTCAGTGCGGGCTGGATGGGGTCCCCCCTGGGCACCGCAGACCTAAGCTTGTTTAACTCCTACCTCTTAAAGGGACCGAGAAAAAATGACCTTTTCTGCACTCCAATGTAAGTCAATGGGGCGATTTTTTGGCTATGTGCTAGAAATGAAATGCAGTGCGGATTGGATGACAGGCACCCTAGGCACCCAGGATCGGCTTTAGTTTCACGTGTATCTCTTAAGCCGGCAGAGAAAACCCACCTGATATGCGCTCACACAATTGAATAGAGACGCCGTTGATTTTCTATGGGAATTGCAGAAATGACTTCTAAGCCTCAAAATAATGACTTTTTTTCCTAAGGTGGTAGGAATGAAACTCAGTGCGGGCTGGATGGGGTCCCCCTGGGCACCGCAGACCTAAGCTTGTTTAACTCCTACCTCTTAAAGGGACCGAGAAAAAATGACCTTTTCTGCACTCCAATGTAAGTCAATGGGGCGATTTTTTGGCTATGTGCTAGAAATGAAATTCAGTGCGGATTGGATGACAGGCACCCTAGGCACCCAGGATCGGCTTTAGTTTCACGTGTATCTCTTAAGCCGGCAGAGAAAACCCACCTGATATGCGCCCCACACAATTGAATAGAGACGCCGTTGATTTTCTATGGGAATTGCAGAAATGACTTCTAAGCCTCAAAATAATGACTTTTTTTCCTAAGGTGGTAGGAATGAAACTCAGTGCGGGCTGGATGGGGTCCCCCTGGGCACCGCAGACCTAAGCTTGTTTAACTCCTACCTCTTAAAGGGACCGAGAAAAAATGACCTTTTCTGCACTCCAATGTAAGTCAATGGGGCGATTTTTTGGCTATGTGCTAGAAATGAAATTCAGTGCGGATTGGATGACAGGCACCCTAGGCACCCAGGATCGGCTTTAGTTTCACGTGTATCTCTTAAGCCGGCAGAGAAAACCCACCTGATATGCGCTCCACACAATTGAATAGAGACGCCGTTGATTTTCTATGGGAATTGCAGAAATGACTTCTAAGCCTCAAAATAATGACTTTTTTTCCTAAGGTGGTAGGAATGAAACTCAGTGCGGGCTGGATGGGGTCCCCCTGGGCACCGCAGACCTAAGCTTGTTTAACTCCTACCTCTTAAAGGGACCGAGAAAAAATGACCTTTTCTGCACTCCAATGTAAGTCAATGGGGCGATTTTTTGGCTATGTGCTAGAAATGAAATTCAGTGCGGATTGGATGACAGGCACCCTAGGCACCCAGGATCGGCTTTAGTTTCACGTGTATCTCTTAAGCCGGCAGAGAAAACCCACCTGATATGCGCTCCACACAATTGAATAGAGACGCCGTTGATTTTCTATGGGAATTGCAGAAATGACTTCTAAGCCTCAAAATAATGACTTTTTTTCCTAAGGTGGTAGGAATGAAACTCAGTGCGGGCTGGATGGGGTCCCCCCTGGGCACCGCAGACCTAAGCTTGTTTAACTCCTACCTCTTAAAGGGACCGAGAAAAAATGACCTTTTCTGCACTCCAATGTAAGTCAATGGGGCGATTTTTTGGCTATGTGCTAGAAATGAAATTCAGTGCGGATTGGATGACAGGCACCCTAGGCACCCAGGATCGGCTTTAGTTTCACGTGTATCTCTTAAGCCGGCAGAGAAAACCCACCTGATATGCGCTCCACACAATTGAATAGAGACGCCGTTGATTTTCTATGGGAATTGCAGAAATGACTTCTAAGCCTCAAAATAATGACTTTTTTTCCTAAGGTGGTAGGAATGAAACTCAGTGCGGGCTGGATGGGGTCCCCCTGGGCACCGCAGACCTAAGCTTGTTTAACTCCTACCTCTTAAAGGGACCGAGAAAAAATGACCTTTTCTGCACTCCAATGTAAGTCAATGGGGCGATTTTTTGGCTATGTGCTAGAAATGAAATTCAGTGCGGATTGGATGACAGGCACCCTAGGCACCCAGGATCGGCTTTAGTTTCACGTGTATCTCTTAAGCCGGCAGAGAAAACCCACCTGATATGCGCTCCACACAATTGAATAGAGACGCCGTTGATTTTCTATGGGAATTGCAGAAATGACTTCTAAGCCTCAAAATAATGACTTTTTTTCCTAAGGTGGTAGGAATGAAACTCAGTGCGGGCTGGATGGGGTCCCCCCTGGGCACCGCAGACCTAAGCTTGTTTAACTCCTACCTCTTAAAGGGACCGAGAAAAAATGACCTTTTCTGCACTCCAATGTAAGTCAATGGGGCGATTTTTTGGCTATGTGCTAGAAATGAAATTCAGTGCGGATTGGATGACAGGCACCCTAGGCACCCAGGATCGGCTTTAGTTTCACGTGTATCTCTTAAGCCGGCAGAGAAAACCCACCTGATATGCGCTCCACACAATTGAATAGAGACGCCGTTGATTTTCTATGGGAATTGCAGAAATGACTTCTAAGCCTCAAAATAATGACTTTTTTTCCTAAGGTGGTAGGAATGAAACTCAGTGCGGGCTGGATGGGGTCCCCCTGGGCACCGCAGACCTAAGCTTGTTTAACTCCTACCTCTTAAAGGGACCGAGAAAAAATGACCTTTTCTGCACTCCAATGTAAGTCAATGGGGCGATTTTTTGGCTATGTGCTAGAAATGAAATTCAGTGCGGATTGGATGACAGGCACCCTAGGCACCCAGGATCGGCTTTAGTTTCACGTGTATCTCTTAAGCCGGCAGAGAAAACCCACCTGATATGCGCTCCACACAATTGAATAGAGACGCCGTTGATTTTCTATGGGAATTGCAGAAATGACTTCTAAGCCTCAAAATAATGACTTTTTTTCCTAAGGTGGTAGGAATGAAACTCAGTGCGGGCTGGATGGGGTCCCCCCTGGGCACCGCAGACCTAAGCTTGTTTAACTCCTACCTCTTAAAGGGACCGAGAAAAAATGACCTTTTCTGCACTCCAATGTAAGTCAATGGGGCGATTTTTTGGCTATGTGCTAGAAATGAAATTCAGTGCGGATTGGATGACAGGCACCCTAGGCACCCAGGATCGGCTTTAGTTTCACGTGTATCTCTTAAGCCGGCAGAGAAAACCCACCTGATATGCGCTCCACACAATTGAATAGAGACGCCGTTGATTTTCTATGGGAATTGCAGAAATGACTTCTAAGCCTCAAAATAATGACTTTTTTTCCTAAGGTGGTAGGAATGAAACTCAGTGCGGGCTGGATGGGGTCCCCCCTGGGCACCGCAGACCTAAGCTTGTTTAACTCCTACCTCTTAAAGGGACCGAGAAAAAATGACCTTTTCTGCACTCCAATGTAAGTCAATGGGGCGATTTTTTGGCTATGTGCTAGAAATGAAATTCAGTGCGGATTGGATGACAGGCACCCTAGGCACCCAGGATCGGCTTTAGTTTCACGTGTATCTCTTAAGCCGGCAGAGAAAACCCACCTGATATGCGCTCCACACAATTGAATAGAGACGCCGTTGATTTTCTATGGGAATTGCAGAAATGACTTCTAAGCCTCAAAATAATGACTTTTTTTCCTAAGGTGGTAGGAATGAAACTCAGTGCGGGCTGGATGGGGTCCCCCCTGGGCACCGCAGACCTAAGCTTGTTTAACTCCTACCTCTTAAAGGGACCGAGAAAAAATGACCTTTTCTGCACTCCAATGTAAGTCAATGGGGCGATTTTTTGGCTATGTGCTAGAAATGAAATTCAGTGCGGATTGGATGACAGGCACCCTAGGCACCCAGGATCGGCTTTAGTTTCACGTGTATCTCTTAAGCCGGCAGAGAAAACCCACCTGATATGCGCTCCACACAATTGAATAGAGACGCCGTTGATTTTCTATGGGAATTGCAGAAATGACTTCTAAGCCTCAAAATAATGACTTTTTTTCCTAAGGTGGTAGGAATGAAACTCAGTGCGGGCTGGATGGGGTCCCCCCTGGGCACCGCAGACCTAAGCTTGTTTAACTCCTACCTCTTAAAGGGACCGAGAAAAAATGACCTTTTCTGCACTCCAATGTAAGTCAATGGGGCGATTTTTTGGCTATGTGCTAGAAATGAAATTCAGTGCGGATTGGATGACAGGCACCCTAGGCACCCAGGATCGGCTTTAGTTTCACGTGTATCTCTTAAGCCGGCAGAGAAAACCCACCTGATATGCGCTCCACACAATTGAATAGAGACGCCGTTGATTTTCTATGGGAATTGCAGAAATGACTTCTAAGCCTCAAAATAATGACTTTTTTTCCTAAGGTGGTAGGAATGAAACTCAGTGCGGGCTGGATGGGGTCCCCCCTGGGCACCGCAGACCTAAGCTTGTTTAACTCCTACCTCTTAAAGGGACCGAGAAAAAATGACCTTTTCTGCACTCCAATGTAAGTCAATGGGGCGATTTTTTGGCTATGTGCTAGAAATGAAATTCAGTGCGGATTGGATGACAGGCACCCTAGGCACCCAGGATCGGCTTTAGTTTCACGTGTATCTCTTAAGCCGGCAGAGAAAACCCACCTGATATGCGCTCCACACAATTGAATAGAGACGCCGTTGATTTTCTATGGGAATTGCAGAAATGACTTCTAAGCCTCAAAATAATGACTTTTTTTCCTAAGGTGGTAGGAATGAAACTCAGTGCGGGCTGGATGGGGTCCCCCTGGGCACCGCAGACCTAAGCTTGTTTAACTCCTACCTCTTAAAGGGACCGAGAAAAAATGACCTTTTCTGCACTCCAATGTAAGTCAATGGGGCGATTTTTTGGCTATGTGCTAGAAATGAAATTCAGTGCGGATTGGATGACAGGCACCCTAGGCACCCAGGATCGGCTTTAGTTTCACGTGTATCTCTTAAGCCGGCAGAGAAAACCCACCTGATATGCGCTCCACACAATTGAATAGAGACGCCGTTGATTTTCTATGGGAATTGCAGAAATGACTTCTAAGCCTCAAAATAATGACTTTTTTTCCTAAGGTGGTAGGAATGAAACTCAGTGCGGGCTGGATGGGGTCCCCCCTGGGCACCGCAGACCTAAGCTTGTTTAACTCCTACCTCTTAAAGGGACCGAGAAAAAATGACCTTTTCTGCACTCCAATGTAAGTCAATGGGGCGATTTTTTGGCTATGTGCTAGAAATGAAATTCAGTGCGGATTGGATGACAGGCACCCTAGGCACCCAGGATCGGCTTTAGTTTCACGTGTATCTCTTAAGCCGGCAGAGAAAACCCACCTGATATGCGCTCCACACAATTGAATAGAGACGCCGTTGATTTTCTATGGGAATTGCAGAAATGACTTCTAAGCCTCAAAATAATGACTTTTTTTCCTAAGGTGGTAGGAATGAAACTCAGTGCGGGCTGGATGGGGTCCCCCCTGGGCACCGCAGACCTAAGCTTGTTTAACTCCTACCTCTTAAAGGGACCGAGAAAAAATGACCTTTTCTGCACTCCAATGTAAGTCAATGGGGCGATTTTTTGGCTATGTGCTAGAAATGAAATTCAGTGCGGATTGGATGACAGGCACCCTAGGCACCCAGGATCGGCTTTAGTTTCACGTGTATCTCTTAAGCCGGCAGAGAAAACCCACCTGATATGCGCTCCACACAATTGAATAGAGACGCCGTTGATTTTCTATGGGAATTGCAGAAATGACTTCTAAGCCTCAAAATAATGACTTTTTTTCCTAAGGTGGTAGGAATGAAACTCAGTGCGGGCTGGATGGGGTCCCCCCTGGGCACCGCAGACCTAAGCTTGTTTAACTCCTACCTCTTAAAGGGACCGAGAAAAAATGACCTTTTCTGCACTCCAATGTAAGTCAATGGGGCGATTTTTTGGCTATGTGCTAGAAATGAAATTCAGTGCGGATTGGATGACAGGCACCCTAGGCACCCAGGATCGGCTTTAGTTTCACGTGTATCTCTTAAGCCGGCAGAGAAAACCCACCTGATATGCGCTCCACACAATTGAATAGAGACGCCGTTGATTTTCTATGGGAATTGCAGAAATGACTTCTAAGCCTCAAAATAATGACTTTTTTTCCTAAGGTGGTAGGAATGAAACTCAGTGCGGGCTGGATGGGGTCCCCCCTGGGCACCGCAGACCTAAGCTTGTTTAACTCCTACCTCTTAAAGGGACCGAGAAAAAATGACCTTTTCTGCACTCCAATGTAAGTCAATGGGGCGATTTTTTGGCTATGTGCTAGAAATGAAATTCAGTGCGGATTGGATGACAGGCACCCTAGGCACCCAGGATCGGCTTTAGTTTCACGTGTATCTCTTAAGCCGGCAGAGAAAACCCACCTGATATGCGCTCCACACAATTGAATAGAGACGCCGTTGATTTTCTATGGGAATTGCAGAAATGACTTCTAAGCCTCAAAATAATGACTTTTTTTCCTAAGGTGGTAGGAATGAAACTCAGTGCGGGCTGGATGGGGTCCCCCCTGGGCACCGCAGACCTAAGCTTGTTTAACTCCTACCTCTTAAAGGGACCGAGAAAAAATGACCTTTTCTGCACTCCAATGTAAGTCAATGGGGCGATTTTTTGGCTATGTGCTAGAAATGAAATTCAGTGCGGATTGGATGACAGGCACCCTAGGCACCCAGGATCGGCTTTAGTTTCACGTGTATCTCTTAAGCCGGCAGAGAAAACCCACCTGATATGCGCTCCACACAATTGAATAGAGACGCCGTTGATTTTCTATGGGAATTGCAGAAATGACTTCTAAGCCTCAAAATAATGACTTTTTTTCCTAAGGTGGTAGGAATGAAACTCAGTGCGGGCTGGATGGGGTCCCCCCTGGGCACCGCAGACCTAAGCTTGTTTAACTCCTACCTCTTAAAGGGACCGAGAAAAAATGACCTTTTCTGCACTCCAATGTAAGTCAATGGGGCGATTTTTTGGCTATGTGCTAGAAATGAAATTCAGTGCGGATTGGATGACAGGCACCCTAGGCACCCAGGATCGGCTTTAGTTTCACGTGTATCTCTTAAGCCGGCAGAGAAAACCCACCTGATATGCGCTCCACACAATTGAATAGAGACGCCGTTGATTTTCTATGGGAATTGCAGAAATGACTTCTAAGCCTCAAAATAATGACTTTTTTTCCTAAGGTGGTAGGAATGAAACTCAGTGCGGGCTGGATGGGGTCCCCCCTGGGCACCGCAGACCTAAGCTTGTTTAACTCCTACCTCTTAAAGGGACCGAGAAAAAATGACCTTTTCTGCACTCCAATGTAAGTCAATGGGGCGATTTTTTGGCTATGTGCTAGAAATGAAATTCAGTGCGGATTGGATGACAGGCACCCTAGGCACCCAGGATCGGCTTTAGTTTCACGTGTATCTCTTAAGCCGGCAGAGAAAACCCACCTGATATGCGCTCCACACAATTGAATAGAGACGCCGTTGATTTTCTATGGGAATTGCAGAAATGACTTCTAAGCCTCAAAATAATGACTTTTTTTCCTAAGGTGGTAGGAATGAAACTCAGTGCGGGCTGGATGGGGTCCCCCCTGGGCACCGCAGACCTAAGCTTGTTTAACTCCTACCTCTTAAAGGGACCGAGAAAAAATGACCTTTTCTGCACTCCAATGTAAGTCAATGGGGCGATTTTTTGGCTATGTGCTAGAAATGAAATTCAGTGCGGATTGGATGACAGGCACCCTAGGCACCCAGGATCGGCTTTAGTTTCACGTGTATCTCTTAAGCCGGCAGAGAAAACCCACCTGATATGCGCTCCACACAATTGAATAGAGACGCCGTTGATTTTCTATGGGAATTGCAGAAATGACTTCTAAGCCTCAAAATAATGACTTTTTTTCCTAAGGTGGTAGGAATGAAACTCAGTGCGGGCTGGATGGGGTCCCCCCTGGGCACCGCAGACCTAAGCTTGTTTAACTCCTACCTCTTAAAGGGACCGAGAAAAAATGACCTTTTCTGCACTCCAATGTAAGTCAATGGGGCGATTTTTTGGCTATGTGCTAGAAATGAAATTCAGTGCGGATTGGATGACAGGCACCCTAGGCACCCAGGATCGGCTTTAGTTTCACGTGTATCTCTTAAGCCGGCAGAGAAAACCCACCTGATATGCGCTCCACACAATTGAATAGAGACGCCGTTGATTTTCTATGGGAATTGCAGAAATGACTTCTAAGCCTCAAAATAATGACTTTTTTTCCTAAGGTGGTAGGAATGAAACTCAGTGCGGGCTGGATGGGGTCCCCCCTGGGCACCGCAGACCTAAGCTTGTTTAACTCCTACCTCTTAAAGGGACCGAGAAAAAATGACCTTTTCTGCACTCCAATGTAAGTCAATGGGGCGATTTTTTGGCTATGTGCTAGAAATGAAATTCAGTGCGGATTGGATGACAGGCACCCTAGGCACCCAGGATCGGCTTTAGTTTCACGTGTATCTCTTAAGCCGGCAGAGAAAACCCACCTGATATGCGCTCCACACAATTGAATAGAGACGCCGTTGATTTTCTATGGGAATTGCAGAAATGACTTCTAAGCCTCAAAATAATGACTTTTTTTCCTAAGGTGGTAGGAATGAAACTCAGTGCGGGCTGGATGGGGTCCCCCCTGGGCACCGCAGACCTAAGCTTGTTTAACTCCTACCTCTTAAAGGGACCGAGAAAAAATGACCTTTTCTGCACTCCAATGTAAGTCAATGGGGCGATTTTTTGGCTATGTGCTAGAAATGAAATTCAGTGCGGATTGGATGACAGGCACCCTAGGCACCCAGGATCGGCTTTAGTTTCACGTGTATCTCTTAAGCCGGCAGAGAAAACCCACCTGATATGCGCTCCACACAATTGAATAGAGACGCCGTTGATTTTCTATGGGAATTGCAGAAATGACTTCTAAGCCTCAAAATAATGACTTTTTTTCCTAAGGTGGTAGGAATGAAACTCAGTGCGGGCTGGATGGGGTCCCCCCTGGGCACCGCAGACCTAAGCTTGTTTAACTCCTACCTCTTAAAGGGACCGAGAAAAAATGACCTTTTCTGCACTCCAATGTAAGTCAATGGGGCGATTTTTTGGCTATGTGCTAGAAATGAAATTCAGTGCGGATTGGATGACAGGCACCCTAGGCACCCAGGATCGGCTTTAGTTTCACGTGTATCTCTTAAGCCGGCAGAGAAAACCCACCTGATATGCGCTCCACACAATTGAATAGAGACGCCGTTGATTTTCTATGGGAATTGCAGAAATGACTTCTAAGCCTCAAAATAATGACTTTTTTTCCTAAGGTGGTAGGAATGAAACTCAGTGCGGGCTGGATGGGGTCCCCCCTGGGCACCGCAGACCTAAGCTTGTTTAACTCCTACCTCTTAAAGGGACCGAGAAAAAATGACCTTTTCTGCACTCCAATGTAAGTCAATGGGGCGATTTTTTGGCTATGTGCTAGAAATGAAATTCAGTGCGGATTGGATGACAGGCACCCTAGGCACCCAGGATCGGCTTTAGTTTCACGTGTATCTCTTAAGCCGGCAGAGAAAACCCACCTGATATGCGCTCCACACAATTGAATAGAGACGCCGTTGATTTTCTATGGGAATTGCAGAAATGACTTCTAAGCCTCAAAATAATGACTTTTTTTCCTAAGGTGGTAGGAATGAAACTCAGTGCGGGCTGGATGGGGTCCCCCCTGGGCACCGCAGACCTAAGCTTGTTTAACTCCTACCTCTTAAAGGGACCGAGAAAAAATGACCTTTTCTGCACTCCAATGTAAGTCAATGGGGCGATTTTTTGGCTATGTGCTAGAAATGAAATTCAGTGCGGATTGGATGACAGGCACCCTAGGCACCCAGGATCGGCTTTAGTTTCACGTGTATCTCTTAAGCCGGCAGAGAAAACCCACCTGATATGCGCTCCACACAATTGAATAGAGACGCCGTTGATTTTCTATGGGAATTGCAGAAATGACTTCTAAGCCTCAAAATAATGACTTTTTTTCCTAAGGTGGTAGGAATGAAACTCAGTGCGGGCTGGATGGGGTCCCCCCTGGGCACCGCAGACCTAAGCTTGTTTAACTCCTACCTCTTAAAGGGACCGAGAAAAAATGACCTTTTCTGCACTCCAATGTAAGTCAATGGGGCGATTTTTTGGCTATGTGCTAGAAATGAAATTCAGTGCGGATTGGATGACAGGCACCCTAGGCACCCAGGATCGGCTTTAGTTTCACGTGTATCTCTTAAGCCGGCAGAGAAAACCCACCTGATATGCGCTCCACACAATTGAATAGAGACGCCGTTGATTTTCTATGGGAATTGCAGAAATGACTTCTAAGCCTCAAAATAATGACTTTTTTTCCTAAGGTGGTAGGAATGAAACTCAGTGCGGGCTGGATGGGGTCCCCCCTGGGCACCGCAGACCTAAGCTTGTTTAACTCCTACCTCTTAAAGGGACCGAGAAAAAATGACCTTTTCTGCACTCCAATGTAAGTCAATGGGGCGATTTTTTGGCTATGTGCTAGAAATGAAATTCAGTGCGGATTGGATGACAGGCACCCTAGGCACCCAGGATCGGCTTTAGTTTCACGTGTATCTCTTAAGCCGGCAGAGAAAACCCACCTGATATGCGCTCCACACAATTGAATAGAGACGCCGTTGATTTTCTATGGGAATTGCAGAAATGACTTCTAAGCCTCAAAATAATGACTTTTTTTCCTAAGGTGGTAGGAATGAAACTCAGTGCGGGCTGGATGGGGTCCCCCCTGGGCACCGCAGACCTAAGCTTGTTTAACTCCTACCTCTTAAAGGGACCGAGAAAAAATGACCTTTTCTGCACTCCAATGTAAGTCAATGGGGCGATTTTTTGGCTATGTGCTAGAAATGAAATTCAGTGCGGATTGGATGACAGGCACCCTAGGCACCCAGGATCGGCTTTAGTTTCACGTGTATCTCTTAAGCCGGCAGAGAAAACCCACCTGATATGCGCTCCACACAATTGAATAGAGACGCCGTTGATTTTCTATGGGAATTGCAGAAATGACTTCTAAGCCTCAAAATAATGACTTTTTTTCCTAAGGTGGTAGGAATGAAACTCAGTGCGGGCTGGATGGGGTCCCCCCTGGGCACCGCAGACCTAAGCTTGTTTAACTCCTACCTCTTAAAGGGACCGAGAAAAAATGACCTTTTCTGCACTCCAATGTAAGTCAATGGGGCGATTTTTTGGCTATGTGCTAGAAATGAAATTCAGTGCGGATTGGATGACAGGCACCCTAGGCACCCAGGATCGGCTTTAGTTTCACGTGTATCTCTTAAGCCGGCAGAGAAAACCCACCTGATATGCGCTCCACACAATTGAATAGAGACGCCGTTGATTTTCTATGGGAATTGCAGAAATGACTTCTAAGCCTCAAAATAATGACTTTTTTTCCTAAGGTGGTAGGAATGAAACTCAGTGCGGGCTGGATGGGGTCCCCCCTGGGCACCGCAGACCTAAGCTTGTTTAACTCCTACCTCTTAAAGGGACCGAGAAAAAATGACCTTTTCTGCACTCCAATGTAAGTCAATGGGGCGATTTTTTGGCTATGTGCTAGAAATGAAATTCAGTGCGGATTGGATGACAGGCACCCTAGGCACCCAGGATCGGCTTTAGTTTCACGTGTATCTCTTAAGCCGGCAGAGAAAACCCACCTGATATGCGCTCCACACAATTGAATAGAGACGCCGTTGATTTTCTATGGGAATTGCAGAAATGACTTCTAAGCCTCAAAATAATGACTTTTTTTCCTAAGGTGGTAGGAATGAAACTCAGTGCGGGCTGGATGGGGTCCCCCCTGGGCACCGCAGACCTAAGCTTGTTTAACTCCTACCTCTTAAAGGGACCGAGAAAAAATGACCTTTTCTGCACTCCAATGTAAGTCAATGGGGCGATTTTTTGGCTATGTGCTAGAAATGAAATTCAGTGCGGATTGGATGACAGGCACCCTAGGCACCCAGGATCGGCTTTAGTTTCACGTGTATCTCTTAAGCCGGCAGAGAAAACCCACCTGATATGCGCTCCACACAATTGAATAGAGACGCCGTTGATTTTCTATGGGAATTGCAGAAATGACTTCTAAGCCTCAAAATAATGACTTTTTTTCCTAAGGTGGTAGGAATGAAACTCAGTGCGGGCTGGATGGGGTCCCCCCTGGGCACCGCAGACCTAAGCTTGTTTAACTCCTACCTCTTAAAGGGACCGAGAAAAAATGACCTTTTCTGCACTCCAATGTAAGTCAATGGGGCGATTTTTTGGCTATGTGCTAGAAATGAAATTCAGTGCGGATTGGATGACAGGCACCCTAGGCACCCAGGATCGGCTTTAGTTTCACGTGTATCTCTTAAGCCGGCAGAGAAAACCCACCTGATATGCGCTCCACACAATTGAATAGAGACGCCGTTGATTTTCTATGGGAATTGCAGAAATGACTTCTAAGCCTCAAAATAATGACTTTTTTTCCTAAGGTGGTAGGAATGAAACTCAGTGCGGGCTGGATGGGGTCCCCCCTGGGCACCGCAGACCTAAGCTTGTTTAACTCCTACCTCTTAAAGGGACCGAGAAAAAATGACCTTTTCTGCACTCCAATGTAAGTCAATGGGGCGATTTTTTGGCTATGTGCTAGAAATGAAATTCAGTGCGGATTGGATGACAGGCACCCTAGGCACCCAGGATCGGCTTTAGTTTCACGTGTATCTCTTAAGCCGGCAGAGAAAACCCACCTGATATGCGCTCCACACAATTGAATAGAGACGCCGTTGATTTTCTATGGGAATTGCAGAAATGACTTCTAAGCCTCAAAATAATGACTTTTTTTCCTAAGGTGGTAGGAATGAAACTCAGTGCGGGCTGGATGGGGTCCCCCCTGGGCACCGCAGACCTAAGCTTGTTTAACTCCTACCTCTTAAAGGGACCGAGAAAAAATGACCTTTTCTGCACTCCAATGTAAGTCAATGGGGCGATTTTTTGGCTATGTGCTAGAAATGAAATTCAGTGCGGATTGGATGACAGGCACCCTAGGCACCCAGGATCGGCTTTAGTTTCACGTGTATCTCTTAAGCCGGCAGAGAAAACCCACCTGATATGCGCTCCACACAATTGAATAGAGACGCCGTTGATTTTCTATGGGAATTGCAGAAATGACTTCTAAGCCTCAAAATAATGACTTTTTTTCCTAAGGTGGTAGGAATGAAACTCAGTGCGGGCTGGATGGGGTCCCCCCTGGGCACCGCAGACCTAAGCTTGTTTAACTCCTACCTCTTAAAGGGACCGAGAAAAAATGACCTTTTCTGCACTCCAATGTAAGTCAATGGGGCGATTTTTTGGCTATGTGCTAGAAATGAAATTCAGTGCGGATTGGATGACAGGCACCCTAGGCACCCAGGATCGGCTTTAGTTTCACGTGTATCTCTTAAGCCGGCAGAGAAAACCCACCTGATATGCGCTCCACACAATTGAATAGAGACGCCGTTGATTTTCTATGGGAATTGCAGAAATGACTTCTAAGCCTCAAAATAATGACTTTTTTTCCTAAGGTGGTAGGAATGAAACTCAGTGCGGGCTGGATGGGGTCCCCCCTGGGCACCGCAGACCTAAGCTTGTTTAACTCCTACCTCTTAAAGGGACCGAGAAAAAATGACCTTTTCTGCACTCCAATGTAAGTCAATGGGGCGATTTTTTGGCTATGTGCTAGAAATGAAATTCAGTGCGGATTGGATGACAGGCACCCTAGGCACCCAGGATCGGCTTTAGTTTCACGTGTATCTCTTAAGCCGGCAGAGAAAACCCACCTGATATGCGCTCCACACAATTGAATAGAGACGCCGTTGATTTTCTATGGGAATTGCAGAAATGACTTCTAAGCCTCAAAATAATGACTTTTTTTCCTAAGGTGGTAGGAATGAAACTCAGTGCGGGCTGGATGGGGTCCCCCCTGGGCACCGCAGACCTAAGCTTGTTTAACTCCTACCTCTTAAAGGGACCGAGAAAAAATGACCTTTTCTGCACTCCAATGTAAGTCAATGGGGCGATTTTTTGGCTATGTGCTAGAAATGAAATTCAGTGCGGATTGGATGACAGGCACCCTAGGCACCCAGGATCGGCTTTAGTTTCACGTGTATCTCTTAAGCCGGCAGAGAAACCCACCTGATATGCGCTCCACACAATTGAATAGAGACGCCGTTGATTTTCTATGGGAATTGCAGAAATGACTTCTAAGCCTCAAAATAATGACTTTTTTTCCTAAGGTGGTAGGAATGAAACTCAGTGCGGGCTGGATGGGGTCCCCCCTGGGCACCGCAGACCTAAGCTTGTTTAACTCCTACCTCTTAAAGGGACCGAGAAAAAATGACCTTTTCTGCACTCCAATGTAAGTCAATGGGGCGATTTTTTGGCTATGTGCTAGAAATGAAATTCAGTGCGGATTGGATGACAGGCACCCTAGGCACCCAGGATCGGCTTTAGTTTCACGTGTATCTCTTAAGCCGGCAGAGAAAACCCACCTGATATGCGCTCCACACAATTGAATAGAGACGCCGTTGATTTTCTATGGGAATTGCAGAAATGACTTCTAAGCCTCAAAATAATGACTTTTTTTCCTAAGGTGGTAGGAATGAAACTCAGTGCGGGCTGGATGGGGTCCCCCCTGGGCACCGCAGACCTAAGCTTGTTTAACTCCTACCTCTTAAAGGGACCGAGAAAAAATGACCTTTTCTGCACTCCAATGTAAGTCAATGGGGCGATTTTTTGGCTATGTGCTAGAAATGAAATTCAGTGCGGATTGGATGACAGGCACCCTAGGCACCCAGGATCGGCTTTAGTTTCACGTGTATCTCTTAAGCCGGCAGAGAAAACCCACCTGATATGCGCTCCACACAATTGAATAGAGACGCCGTTGATTTTCTATGGGAATTGCAGAAATGACTTCTAAGCCTCAAAATAATGACTTTTTTTCCTAAGGTGGTAGGAATGAAACTCAGTGCGGGCTGGATGGGGTCCCCCCTGGGCACCGCAGACCTAAGCTTGTTTAACTCCTACCTCTTAAGGGACCGAGAAAAAATGACCTTTTCTGCACTCCAATGTAAGTCAATGGGGCGATTTTTTGGCTATGTGCTAGAAATGAAATTCAGTGCGGATTGGATGACAGGCACCCTAGGCACCCAGGATCGGCTTTAGTTTCACGTGTATCTCTTAAGCCGGCAGAGAAAACCCACCTGATATGCGCTCCACACAATTGAATAGAGACGCCATTGATTTTCTATGGGAATTGCAGAAATGACTTCTAAGCCTCAAAATAATGACTTTTTTTCCTAAGGTGGTAGGAATGAAACTCAGTGTGGGCTGGATGGGGTCCCCCCTGGGCACCGCAGACCTAAGCTTGTTTAACTCCTACCTCTTAAAGGGACCGAGAAAAAATGACCTTTTCTGCACTCCAATGTAAGTCAATGGGGCGATTTTTTGGCTATGTGCTAGAAATGAAATTCAGTGCGGATTGGATGACAGGCACCCTAGGCACCCAGGATCGGCTTTAGTTTCACGTGTATCTCTTAAGCCGGCAGAGAAAACCCACCTGATATGCGCTCCACACAATTGAATAGAGACGCCGTTGATTTTCTATGGGAATTGCAGAAATGACTTCTAAGCCTCAAAATAATGACTTTTTTTCCTAAGGTGGTAGGAATGAAACTCAGTGCGGGCTGGATGGGGTCCCCCCTGGGCACCGCAGACCTAAGCTTGTTTAACTCCTACCTCTTAAAGGGACCGAGAAAAAATGACCTTTTCTGCACTCCAATGTAAGTCAATGGGGCGATTTTTTGGCTATGTGCTAGAAATGAAATTCAGTGCGGATTGGATGACAGGCACCCTAGGCACCCAGGATCGGCTTTAGTTTCACGTGTATCTCTTAAGCGGCAGAGAAAACCCACCTGATATGCGCTCCACACAATTGAATAGAGACGCCATTGATTTTCTATGGGAATTGCAGAAATGACTTCTAAGCCTCAAAATAATGACTTTTTTTCCTAAGGTGGTAGGAATGAAACTCAGTGCGGGCTGGATGGGGTCCCCCCTGGGCACCGCAGACCTAAGCTTGTTTAACTCCTACCTCTTAAAGGGACCGAGAAAAAATGACCTTTTCTGCACTCCAATGTAAGTCAATGGGGCGATTTTTTGGCTATGTGCTAGAAATGAAATTCAGTGCGGATTGGATGACAGGCACCCTAGGCACCCAGGATCGGCTTTAGTTTCACGTGTATCTCTTAAGCCGGCAGAGAAAACCCACCTGATATGCGCTCCACACAATTGAATAGAGACGCCGTTGATTTTCTATGGAATTGCAGAAATGACTTCTAAGCCTCAAAATAATGACTTTTTTTCCTAAGGTGGTAAGGAATGAAACTCAGTGGCGGGCTGGG